>NW_027128906.1:0-4698 GCF_037325665.1 Littorina saxatilis
GGCGGGGGCACCAACAAAATCAATCACAGCAAAAACAAAAGACATTACACACCCGACGGACAGAGCAGAACCAGACACGACGGGAGGTAGAGTGTACCGTATAACACAGAAAACTTGATCATTAAAGGAAAACGAACAGACAAGCCCCTAAAGAAGAAAACACCCACAGGCAAAATTTAATGTTGCCGGTAATTAGTAGGGCAACTTATGAGGCCGCGAAGCCGATGATGAATTACATCAGACAATCGCCCTGAAAAGCAGAAGAGGGAGAACACACACGCATCCACACAGATACAGACAGACAGACGGACAGACAGACAGACAGACAGACAGCCAGCCAGTCAGCCAGCCGGACAAACAGACAGACAGACAGACAGACAGACAGACAGACGCACGCCCGCCCGCCCGCCCGCACACGCATGCACACATGCATGCACGCACAGAAAGACAGACAGACAGACAGAAAGAAAGACAGATAGATAGATATATAAACTGCGGGTAACAATAACGAACAGTAAACAAATCCAAGTCATTCCGATTAGAGCCAAGAATGTCAAAGATATAAGAAAGGTAAGGAGAAAGAGGAAGAACTCATTTATTGTGTATCCTCCCAATAAGACAGACAGACAGACAGACAGACAGACAGACAGACAGACAGACAGACAGACAGACAGACAGACAGACAGACAGACAGACAGACAGAATACAAACAGACAGAGTGCAGATAGCAATAACCTACATACAGGAACTACATCTCTTTTATCCCGATATAAACCAAAGAAATGTAAAGGCAAGGAACAGAAGGAAGGAAGGAAGGAAGTACCATCTCATTTCTTGTGTATCCCCCCAAAACATCAAAGGGCCTAAGACTCTTTATCAAGGAATGCCACCGCTGTTTTAAAGCCAAAGACCAGCAGCAGAAATAATATAAGAAACGGCTGGTGCGCTCTGACAAGTTCTAATTTTACTGCTTTCCTCACACCTTTGGCATAATCTATGCAGCGTTTGGAATAGTTTCTGTCAAATAACGTTCAGAATATTCTGTATTCACAGACAGACAGACAGACAGACAGACAGACAGGCGCGCGCCCCCGCACGCACGCACGCACGCACTCGAAGAAAAAACCAAGCCGAAAGAAGCTTTTGAAGTATTTGCACAACTACACCAAATCAAAATATTGAAACTGTCTGATATATTACAAAGAAAACGCCTGAATCGTTTCAAAAACCCTGCGGAAGTGCAACTAAACCCTCTGAAAGAACGTTTTCAAGTAATAGAAATGAACGAACACATTAACACACACACAATAAAACAAAGATCAGCGAAGCCAAGCTAAGCACAACCAAACCCAACCCGATCCAAATTAAACCAACTCAACAGCGATCCAGACCATAGACCATTTATCTATGCCCAGACCAAACGTTATCCCCAGCATCTCTAAATCAGTCACTCAGCATCTCTCCGTGCTTGTACAATCTCTCTTCACGCTTCGGTGAACACAAGGTAGCGACCAAGTCTACACAGCCAAAACTGTCAAAACTTGATGGCCCCAGCAAATCTCAAAGGGGCAACAGAATTTATCAGTCAAGAAAGAGCCAACAGACAGGTTTTTAAAGGCCCACTCCGCCTCGGGAAAACACAATGGTTAAAGGCGCACTCCGCCTCAGGAAAACTGTTCGCCTCACTGCCCTATAGATCTGGTCGGGCCTTACCATTGGATAAGACCATCTTGGCCACGTGCCAACAATCAGCACCCTAACGGCTTGCCGTACCGCAACACGGTGGCCTAGTGGTAAGGCGTCCGCCCAGTGAGCGGGAGGTCGTGGGTTCGAACCCCGACCGGGTCATACCTAAGACTTTAAAATTGGCAATCTAGTGGCTGCTCCGCCTGGCGTCTGGCATTATGGGGTTAGTGCTAGGACTGGTTGGTCCGGTGTCAGAATAATGTGACTGGGTGAGACATGAAGCCTGTGATGCGACTTCTGTCTTTTGTGTGGCGCACGTTATCACCGCCCTGATATCACCCTTCGTGGTGGACTGGGCGTTAAGCAAACAAACAAACAAACAAAAATCTGGTCGGGCTTTACCATTGGATAAGACCATCACTCCACTTGGTCACGTGCCAACAATCAGCACCCTGACGGCTTGCCGTGGTGAGTTGGACTTTTTTTTTATGAATTTATTTCCGAAAAAGGCACCAGTGACTTTTTACCAAATGAATTCTTTTTAACAACAAAACCAGCGTGCACAGAGAGCACCAAGTTAGTTAGTTAGTTAGTTAGTTAGTTAGTTAGTTAGTTAGTTAGTTAGTTAGTTTGTTTAACGCCCAGCCGACCACGAAGGGCCATATCAGGGCGGTGCTGCTTTGACATATAACGTGCGCCACACACAAGACAGAAGTCGCAGCACAGGCTTCATGTCTCACCCGGTCACATTATTCTGACACCGGACCAACCAGTCCTAGCACTAACCCCATAATGCCAGACGCCAGGCGGAGCAGCCACTAGATTGCCAATTTTAAAGTCTTAGGTATGACCCGGCCGGGGTTCGAACCCACGACCTCCCGATCACGGGGCGGACGCCTTACCACTAGGCCAACCGTGCCGGTTCAGTGACCAAGTGGAGGGATGGTCTTATCCCATGTAAAAGCCTGACCAAGCGGAGGGATGGTCTGATCCCATGTAAAAGCCTGGCCAAGCGGAGTGATGGTCTTATTCCATGTAAAAGCCTGGCCAAGTGGAGGGATGGTCTTATCCCATGTAAAAGCCTGGCCAAGGGGAGTGATGGTCTTATCCCATGTAAAATCCTGACCAAGTGGAGTGATGGTCTTATCCCATGTAAAGCCTGGCCAAGCGGAGGGATGGTCTGATCCCATGTAAAAGCCTGGCCAAGCGGAGTGATGGTCTTATTCCATGTAAAAGCCTGGCCAAGTGGAGGGATGGTCTTATCCCATGTAAAAGCCTGGCCAAGGGGAGGGATGGTCTGATCCCATGTAAAAGCCTGGCCAAGTGGAGGGATGGTCTTATCCCATGTAAAAGCCTGACCAAGCGGAGGGCGGTCTTATCCCATGTAAAATCCTGGCCAGATCTGAGACGGAGAGCCGTACTGTTTTCACGAGGCGGATTGGGGCTTTAAGCGTCCAGCCTGTCCTTACTCGAACTTCTCGCGTGGTGTGGTTGTCGTAAAAGTTGCAAACTTGAATAGAATCCAGCAAGAAAGAGATGATAGAAAGTTGAATTGCTGTGAGCGTATGTAGTTTGAAGTTTGAGTCAAGTAAAGGACGATGCAAAGAAAGAATGGTTGTTGCAACTTGAATAGTCAAAAGAGATTGACCGTTGTCAAAAGTGTGTTGATTGAACAACAAGAGACAATGACCATGACAATTCTTTATTTAACGAGGGTAATATATTGTAAGCAGTGATCTGCTTTTTTTTACATCTGGCCCTCGCCCTAAAGAGGGACTAGTCTAAAATGGCTAAATAATAAACTAGTAAATAAAAAAAATTGCTACATGTTTATAGATAAACTGATCAGAGAGAAAGAGAGAGAGAGAGAGAGAGAGAGAGAGAGAGAGAGAGAGAGACAGACAGACAGACAGACAGACAGACAGACAGACAAAGGCATGCAGACAAAGGGAGAGAGATGGTCCAAACACTGATTTAGAGTCGCGCAATGTGCTTGTTTTCGTGCTAAACATTTACGCCTTTTTTGGGATAATATTATGCTTGGAGAATTTATCGGCTTTTCAACCGTGCACAGAAACAAAATACGCCACAAAATCCGACGCGTGTTGTGTAACCTTGCTTGTGTTTATTGTCACGCTTTCCTTTCTTGTTTCATAACATGGCGATAACAATGTGTTCTGCCTTGTCTAGATGAAAAGCAATTGAAGAATGAACAGACGAAACATAGACATACAACAAATAAATAAACAAAAAAACAAAAAAATTGTAGGCTATTGAAACTTTTAATAGGCCAAACAAAAATATATGTTGGTTTAGGGTAACATGACAAACAAACAAAGGGTCGGCAGGTCGGCTTTTTTTTTAAAAATTTTAATGTTTTAATTCTTAGTCTCGGTATGATTCGTAAAATGTGCCAGGTTGTTTTTTGGGGGATTTTTTTTGAGAAATGAAAAAAAAGTTTTAGGGTCGGCGGGAAAAAATAGGGTCGGTCGGGTTACCCTAGACCAACATATATTTGTGTTAGGCCTTATTGACAAAACAAAACGTTACAGTTACAGTAGTCAGTACGTCTCCTCGTTGGTTTTTTTTTTTAAATAGACAGACAGACAAACACTTATGATCCAAATTATGAAATTATCTCAAAATCGTCGATGAAACTCGCTTGCAAGATGCCGGCGACGAACTGTAAATGTAACGTTTTGTTTTGTCCATAATTAAACGTTTCAATAGCCTACAATTCTTGTTGTTTGATTTTGAATTTTGGAACGTTATCAGTCTATCTGTTTTTACATTTCATGAAACACATGACGAGGAATAGAAGGACAAGTATAACTTTAAAGGAACATGTATAATATTTCTCTTTATTCTTCTCTGAATATATTTTTTTAGGCTGAAATAAATGCCTGTCTCTTAATCCTCCTCAATCGTTTACGAATCTGTTTGTAGTAACACAGAGGCAGAGACCGTCAGGGAAAGTTTGTATAAAAGCTGTGACATACATTTCTGATAAGG
>NW_027128907.1:0-1000 GCF_037325665.1 Littorina saxatilis
GTCGTATGTATACCATTGTGACACTTTCTGTTTTTGATGTTATTTCGCTTGACTGGTTAGGCTTGTGTATACCATTGTGACACTTTCTGTTTTTGATGTACGTTTCAATGTTTGCTCATTTGAACATATTTGGAATTCAGTGCAAATACTGGTGCGACATGTTTCTTTTTCTTTGTTTTTTGTTTGCTCGTTTCTTGTAAAGTCAGTGACGAGAGACAAGGGCAGCCTGTATCTTCTTGAGAAACAAACAAGTAAATGCATTTTTAAACAAATGATAGGAGAAGCGGGTCAAGGGGGGGGGGGGGGGGGGGGGTGAGGGGGGCGGGGTGTAGTGGCGGAGGATGCAGTTTATATCATCTGAAGTATCCCTTTAAGTGCCAACTGACACAGCGCACAGTGTCCAAGAGTCCGGCCCTGTTTTGACTCGTTGCAAGCGGTCACGTTCGCGCGTGCTCTATCTGTCTCGTGACGCTGGCCAGCTGACCTCTCAGGCCTAACGTTAGCAAGGCGAGGAGGGAGGGGGAGAGACAGCGATCAAAGAGGAAGACTTGGTGGAGTGGAGAGAGGTGGTATTGGCGGATGGTTGGGGGTTGTGTGTGTGTGTGTGTGCGTGTATGCGTGTGTATGTGTGCGTGTGTGTGTGTGTACCCCCGTTTCCACAGGTTTGGTTGCCTAAATCACCATAAGGCAACCATCCACACGTGGATGGCAACCTAAACTCTGGATGGGAACCTAATTGTGTGGATGGTCGCTTCATTTAACACCGTTAAATTGACTTTTTTGACGGAAAGAATGTCATAACAATGTTCAAAATGACATTCTTTCCGTCCTCTATAGGCGACGAAATAGGTCAAATTTTGTGCATTTTTTAGTGCAAAATTCTTCGATGCCGGAGCGAGTACTGCACCCAGTGCTGTTGTAGTGCAAGTGCACTAGAAAGGCACTACACCCAGTGCCGCCTCTTAGGTAACCATCCACACTTTAGGTACGTGTGTGTGTG
>NW_027128909.1:5000-19664 GCF_037325665.1 Littorina saxatilis
TCTCTCTCTGCCTGTCTCTCTGTCTGTCTCTCTGTCTGTATGTCTGTCCCTGTCTGTCTCTCTGTCTCTGTCTCTCTCTCTCCGTCTCTCTGTCTCTGTCTCTCTGTCTCTCTCTATCTCTGTCTCTCTCTGTGTCTCTCTGTCTGTCTGTCTGTCTGTCTGTCTGTCTCTCTCTTTCTCTCTCTCGCTCTCTCTCTCTCTCTCTCTCTCTCTCTCTCTCTCTCTCTCTCTCTCTCTCTCTCTCTCTCTCTCCAGCCACTAGCTACTCTCCCTAGGCCTGTGTTGGACTATTTTGTTGTTGAGACAAATAACAAATTAACTTCTCCCGTTTCTGTTCAAGGCAGATGATTGTTCCTTTTGGCGGAAATAGTTTATTTCCTTTCTGGCTCCGGATACACAAAACGAAGTAGCACGTGGTAAAAACGCCTTGGTAATCGAAGTGCATGCACATAATGTGTGCGTGTGGCGCTGGGGGTGGAGAGGAAGGGGAGGAGGGAGAAAGAGGAGGGAGAGAGAGGAGGGAGGGGAGGGAAAAGACCTAAACGTAGGTGCTGAATGGGATTTTGCAAATGTACGTACGTGGTTGTTGTTGTTGTTGTTGTTGTTGTTGTTGTTGTTGTTGTTGTTGTTGTTGTTGTTGTTGTTGTTGTTGTTGTTGTTGTTGTTGTTGTTGTTGTTGTTGTTGTTGGTGTTGGTGTTGGTGTTGGTGTTGTTGGTGTTGTTGTTGGTGTTGTTGTTGAATCTTCTAACAAAAATGCCCTACTCTGGTAACTATGTATTGTTGTTGTTTTGGTGGTAGTATCGGTCGTGGTGGAGGTACATGTATTGCTGTTGTCAGAAATAGTCTCGTCAATGTGTTTTTTGTTTGTTTATGGTGATGATGGTAGCAGCAGTGTATGTGTGCGTGTGTGTGTGTGTGTGTGTGTGTGTGTGTATGTGCGTGCATGCGTGCCTGTGCACGTGCGTGCGCGCGTGCATGCGTGCATGCGTGCGTGCGTGCGTGCGTGCTTACGTTCGTGCGTTTTGTGCGTGCTTGGGTGCGTGCATATGTGCGTGCAAGCGGGCCTACCATTGTGTGTGTGGGATTTGGTGGTGATGGTAATGGTACGTGGTTGTTGTTTTAAGCTGGTGTTATTTCTACGGTTGCAGCGACAGCTGTTGTTTTGCTGGCATTGTCAAATGTAGCAAAAGAAGCAAGCACACGTCTAGGTAAAGCGAACAACTTAAACACAGGCCCTAACCGAACATCTCAAGAGGACGCATTCAGTTTGTGTTTCTCCGGACCTCTGTTGAGCGAAAACCGAGAGGTGTCAACCCTGTTTTGGCAAACAACAAATCGATCAGGCTTTTAACAGCAGGGCGCCCTTTGGACAGAAACTCGAAACACGAAAGCCATTATAAATGCAGTGTCGGAAACATGTTTTGAAATCTCGAGAGAGTGGTATGTATACATAGCGGCACCACCCATCTTGAGTTTTGTTTGTACTTACCGTACTTATGTTGTTTCTGTGTGTCTCTGCTTTGATTATTTCAAAGACTGACATTCTGAGGGACACAACATCTTTCAAACGTTTCAAGCAGTAATACAAGACCGTAGTTTACACACACAAAAACTTAGGCCTAAGACAAGATACTTTCAACACAGTCAGCAAAAAGCATCTTTTCGTTGCGTAATGCAATAAGCCCACACACAAATCCCACTGACACAAATACACTTAGGGGCCCGGGGGTCTTTGAGTACATTGCTACAAACAAAAAACAATCACAGAGATTAAAATAGCGACGTCAAAGCAAACCTTGTAACGTGAGCACTCTGTGGTACGGTACTGAAACATAGTGTTTCGTGTTCAGCACTCTGTGGTACGGTACTGAAACATAGTGTTTCGTGTTCAGCAGCTGAAAACAGAAGTCATTCAGACAACTAGAACAGTACTGATTGCTGTTACTAGTTGGTGACTAGTAGTTTACAGCGGTTTATGACAAATATGTACGCACAAAGGGAAATCACCGCTAGGGCAACATTTATACAAGGCAACGGAAGATGGGAGCTGTTGACTATACCTTCTTCTTCTTCGTTCATGGGCTTAGACGTTCACATTCACTCATGTTTTTAGCACGAGTGGATTTGTACGTTCAAGTGCTAGTCTTTCGGATGAGACGAAAAACCGAGGTCCCTTCGTGTACACTACATTGGGGTGTGCACGTTAAAGATCCCACGATTGACAAAAGGGTCTTTCCTGGCAAAATTGTATAGGCATAGATAAAAATGTCCACCAAATACCCGTTTGACTTGGAATAAAGGCCGTGAAAGGTGAATGCTCGCCTAATAGGCTACTGAGCTTTACTGGCCGATGTGAATGCGTTATATATTGTGTGTAAAAAATGTCTGTTTGTCTGTCTGTCTGTAAAAAATTCCATTTCAAACGGCAGAAATTAATATGTAAGCGCCTAGGGCTATATCTAGATTAGGCGCATAAAAATGATCACAATAATAATAATAATAATGACGGTTTTTACCCCGCCATTGACTATCAACTCTCACCTGCACAGTAACGAAATAACTGTTGATAATTTAGCTCAGCAAACTTAAGAAGCGATCGAATCATTATGAGGGGGCAGTATTCCAGGACGGAGGTGCAAACTGGGTGCCACACAACTGGGTGGGAACTAGCCGCGGGTTATGATTGGTTAAAATCACAACATTTCTCGGTCTCAACCAATCCGATCACGCGTCTGTGTATCACCTATTTGGTTGGAACCAAGTTTTGCTTCGCAAACCTCAGCCCTGCCAGACAACACTACTAAACGCACTAAAAGCAGACAACACTACTAAACGCACTAAAAGCAGACAACACTACTAAACGCACTAAAAGCAGACAACACTACTAAACGCACTAAAAGCAGACAACACTACTAAACGCACTAAAAGCAGACAACACTACTAAACGCACTAAAAGCAGACAACACTACTAAACGCATTAAAAGCAGACAACACTACTAAACGCACTAAAAGCAGACAACACTGCTAAACGCACTAAAAGCAGACAACACTACTAAACGCACTAAAAGCAGACAACACTACTAAACGCACTAAAAGCAGACAACACTACTAAACGCACTAAAAGCGAACAACACTACTAAACGCAGACAACACTACTAAACGCACTAAAAGCAGACAACACTACTAAACGCACTAAAAGCAGATAACACTACTAAAAGCACTAAAAGCAGACAACACTCCTAGACGCACTAAAAGCAGACAACACTACTAAACGCACTAAAAGCAGACAACACTACTAAACGCACTAAAAGCAGACAACACTACTAAACGCACTAAAAGCAGACAACACTACTAAACGCACTAAAAGCAGACAACACTACTAAACGCACTAAAAGCGAACAAGCGAGTTTACTGAGTTGATGTCAAAGTATGTGTTTGTTGCGTTCGTGTGCTTATTTTAACCTCGCTGTCACATGTTTGCGTGCACGGATCAGTCAAACGGGAATGATGGCTTAAGTGCATGTACATCTCCATCAATACCATCTATGTCTATGTCTGTCTCTCTGTGTCTCTCAGTGTTTCTGTGAGTCTCTCTTTGTGTCTGTCTGTCTGTCTGTCTGTCTGTCTGTCTTTGTCTGTCTGTCTGTCTGTCTGTCTGTCCTGTCTGTGCACTTGTAAAACAGTTCGGTCGCTCGTTCTTTCTCTCTCTGTGTATCTCTCTATATCTCTGTCTCTCTTTCTCTCTCTCTCTCTTCCAGAGTCTCGCTCTTTCCCTTACCGTGTATCTCTGTCCCTCCCACCATCTCTCTCTCCTCCTTCTCTCTCTAACTTTCATTCATTTCCCCCCTCTCTCTCCCCCTCTCTCTCCCCCTCTCTCTCTCCCTCTCTCTCCCCCTCTCTCTCCCCCTCTCTCTCCCTCTCTCTCTCCCACTCTCTCTCTCCCTCTCTCTCTCTCCCTCTCTCTCTCCCCCCTCATCTCTCTCGCTTCCACTCATTGATTTGTATAAATCCATTTAATCTTACTGGGGATCGCTTGTGTGTAATGCACTTCCAATATACTGTAAAACATGTCAACCCCTTTCATCTTTTAAAGAAAATGTTCGAAAATATCTTTGTCAATAATATTTCTCTCCCTACCCTTGAAAATCAGAACTATTACTGCATCACATCTTAATCATCATTTTAAGAATAATATATACATATAAATAAAAGAGAGTGTCTGTCTGTCTGTGTGTGTGTGTGTGTGTGTGTGTGTCTGTCTGTCTGTGGTCGCCATACCTCAGAGATGGCAAAAGATAAGCACAAGATATTTTGCATGCACACTGCCCTGGACCCACAAATGTGCACCTGGGTTTTAGTTTCTCCAGACATTGTTTCCTTCCTCGGATAATTACCCTCCCCATCTATCAATACAGTCTATATAGTGCAAGGGAGGTAAGTCATGCTTTGTCACCCACGGAAGGGAGGTAACTCTCATCAAACCAGTATACCGTGTCATTCTCAAGGGTTACCCCCCGCCCGCTATCATCCCGCCGCCCCCCCCCCCCCACACACACACACACACACTAACCCTGCCCCCTGCTCCCCCTCCCTGCCTTCCAGATCATCTCGAATAATGTTTACGAAACGATCGCCTCAGTGAAAGATCACGAGAATTTACAGATTTCTCTCCCCTGTTCAAAAAGGTATGACGCGCTCACTCATGAGGTATGCGTGCTTTGATCAGACAGTAACTACAGTGGGTGTGAGAAGGGGAAAACAAATCACGAAGAACACGTTGAATCAAATAGAAACTTGCCTTGCCTATACATCCAAATGTATGAGCTCACACTGTCATTTTTCTTATCCACATTGGAATAAGATTCGAGAGGTTTCTGAGAGAGGGGAGAGCAGAAACACCCGGGCGAAGCCGGGCCTGACTGCTAGTATATATATATATAAAAATGGATGTGTGTGTGTGTGTGTCTGTCTGTGGTCGCCATACCTCTGAGATGGCAAGAGGCAGGAACAAGATAGTGTGCACGTACACTCCCTAGGTGCCGCAGATGTGCACCTGTTTCCTTTCTCAGATTATGGACCTCCCATTTATTGAATACAGCCTATATGGTGCAAGACCAGTTCAGTGTCTACTGTTCACCTGTAGCAAGCACATCATGCCAGTGATATTAGAGACTCGCTATTGCTCATATGAGGGGAAGAAATGAAGAATGAAAAATTAACTGGACAGTTCCGGAAATTTCTAGAAGGTAAGGGAGATAACTCTTTTTTTGTATCCAA
This sequence comes from Littorina saxatilis, assembly GCF_037325665.1. NCBI lineage: Eukaryota > Metazoa > Mollusca > Gastropoda > Littorinimorpha > Littorinidae > Littorina > Littorina saxatilis. Next base: position 10,279 of record NW_027128909.1, read on the forward strand.
ACAAAGGAGGTAAAGCTAATGATAATGGGATAACGAGCGTCTTACATTGCTACAGGGCTCCGCTTACTCCCGGGCGAAGCCGGGCCTGACTGCTAGTAATAATAATAATTGTCAGTAAGTACTGGTGTCACATGACTGATGTGAACCAGTTGATTGGCTAATGGCGATGCGCTAAAACTGTTAGCGCACTCTTGGAGTGCGCTAACTTTTCCACAGAGCGTATTCTTCCGCCCTTTGCTTAAGCGAGAGTGTACTCTCATCCTCAGAATTAATTAATGACATGTAGCTTATATTCTCCACAATACCAATGATTAAGACCATAAATTTCCTGCTTCTCAATTAAAGCAGAAGATGGTTTTTTTTCTGACAGATTGCATGTGCCTGTGCCACAGTTGCCACTGATCTACAAATAGAACCCGCTGTGTCTAATTTTTCAGTTTCGACTTGCGAAGATTCCTCTCATAATTATGACATGTTAGTGGCATGTAGTTTATTGTCCACATTACCAAATGATGAGTTAGTATACAATTCCCAGCAGCTAACAGAAAACACAATTGTTATTCCGATAACGTAGCAGCAGAGACGGTAGCAGCTAGATCAGCACGTAGCAGACTACACTGAAATACGACTGCATTTGTTCAGTAAATGAATGTTTTCCGAATTATTATTTCAAGGCAAGAACAATCGGAATCGAAAAAGTGTAGGGTTTAGAACGTTCTTACCATATATAAGACTTATTACCAGCCTGCCTCATGCGTGCAGACTCAGTGCAACGTGACGAGCAAAGTTGTTTTTGAAATGAGACTCAGTGCAGTAGCAGACGACATAAATCCCGCTCAGCAAATTAACATGTTGGGCAAATGTGAACGATAAAACGATGGGGATATAATACGTGTAGGGTTCAGAGCATTCTTACCGTTCATATTTAGTACCAGACTCCCCGATGAGTGAAGATACCACACGAGAAACATGCCACATTTATTTTGAAAATGTTCTTTCCGTCGACCTTGGCAAGGGGCAAAACTCTGCACAGTCAATCTGTCGAAGCTCGATGAAGGTTTCGAATCGCAAATAATTAAGAGCACAGTCCTTTCTCCGAGTTTAAATGAGGTCTCTATGAAAGATCATCACTTTTTAGCTTAACGCTACACTGGAATTTACCAACAGAAATTAAAACAAGAGTTTGCGTGTGACGAAAGCACGACACACTTGAGACAGCCCACACAAAAGTAGATCCAGTGACACAAACCTGACCACACAGTTACGCCTATCCAAATGCGCGTTGCAAAATGTGCGTTTTGAATCTTCTTTTTTCTCTGGCGGTACTGACAATATCGTTATTGAAACAATCCCAGTGCACTAAGGGATTTATAGAGCAAATCTCGAAAATAATTATTGAACTCAGCGCTATGCGCTTCGTTCAATAATGAATTTTCTCGATTTGCTCTATAAATCCCTTAGTGCACTGGGATGTCTCAATAATAATAATAACTGGATATTTTTAAGTGCCTAACCTTATGGCTCTAGGCCCTTTACAGAATGCCGTGTGAGATGGAATTTTTTGGGCCAGTAGATCGCTGCCATTTCGGCGCATATTTACCTTTCAAGGGCCTATTATTCCAAGTCACACGTGTATTTGGTGGACATTTTTAAGTTTTCGTGTGTGTGTGTGTGTGTGTGTGTGTGTGTGTGTGTGTGTGTGTGTGTGTGTGTGTGTGTGCGTGTATGTGTGTGTGTGTGTGTGTGTGTGTGTGTGTGTGTGTGTGCGTGTGTGTGTGTGTGTGTGTGTGCGTTTGTGAAACACACAATCAGATTGACCAAGAAAAGCAAAGACATGAGCCAAACTATGTCAATGCAAGGAATATTAGTATGCCTTCATGAGCTGAACTTTATAAAATGGCTGTAACACACTCACACTCTACCCACAAAATAAAAATTCCACCAAAAATCCAAAGCACGGCAAGCTCAGATATCAAGAATATAACAACCGGGTGAATTACAGATAAGAAGATAGCTATTTATATCAAACACGATTCACAGAATATTCAGCTTCAACAAAAACAACAAAAACGGCATATCACAGCAGGCTCTGATCTCAAAAACATGACAGCCAAGCGAACTTGACACGGAATCCAGCTATTTATATGTTTAATTCATTTCCCAACGTTGCTTTTAAAAAATTTTTAAAAAAAGCTTAACAGTGGGTTGCGTGCACGTAAAAATAATTCCCGATAAACGGCCTCCGCTTCGGCGGCTAGAGGTGTTTGTTTCAATTTTCTTGTACTATTTTTCTCTCTGGGAGTAATATTGGGTTTGATTCTGTCAATCAACTGCAAAATGATCCGAGATAGGGAGGGGGAAAAACGGTAGTGCGTTTGAGATATGAAGTGTAGAGTTCATAATGTCCAACCAGTGAGAAATGATTAGAGATAGAGAGACAGACAAAAAAGAGTCGTGCTCTTTAGATAGGGATTGTATGTCTGTATGTTTCCTTTGAAGTGTTTGAAGCGTTACTCCTGACAATTCTCTCAGAGTGCATGATGCAATCATGTATATTTTTCGGCATTTTTTTTGTTTTCGAAATGGACATAACATTTTCCGACAGTGTGCAAAGTTTGAGGTAGATTTTGGTGTACGTCGCCTTTTTCCAAAACTGAAAAAAAATGTGTTAGATCAGTGTAAGTTCTATAAGTGTAAGATAATTGTCAGATGTCAGATATGTGTAGATATGTGTTAGATATATGTAAATATGCGTTAGATATAATGTCCAGTATATAACAGATATGTGTGCATTGTGTGTTAGGTACGTGTTATATAGAGATATATATATCAGATATGTGTCAGATATGTGTAAATATGTGTTAGATATAATGTCCAGTATATAACAGATATGTGTGCATTGTGTGTTAGGTACGTGTTATATATGCCGAAATTACGGAAACGTTTTCGGCGTTTTGTTATCTACCGACACCAAACGGGATCCCTAAATGCTGCCTGATAGCTTTCTGTTCTATCCCCGATCCATTTCTTTTCCGTGTGAGTGCTGTGTCTGCTACTTTCCTTGATTGTATCAATCAATCAATCAATATGAGGCTTATATCGCGCGTATTCCTTGGGTACAGTTCTAAGCGCAGGGATTTAAAAAAAAAATTTTTATGCAATTTATATCGCGCACATATTCAAGGCGCAGGGATTTATTTATTTATTGTAGTCACTCTCTGCAATATTATACTACGGTGGAACCTACTGTGTCTGCTAATTTCCTTGATTTTGGTCACTCTCTGCAATATAATACTGCAGTGGAACCTACTCTGGCGACCCACTCTCGACAACAACCACGACCACCCCAAACGATCCCCGACAAGGTTTTTGTTCTTTGTTGTTACACTGTCTAGGGGACCACCTGTCTGTAACGATCACAACCACCCCAAACGATCCCCGGCAAGGTGTTTGTTCGTTGTTGTTCAACTGTCCAGGAGACCACTTGTCAATAACGACCACGACCAACCCACACGATCCCCGACAAAGTGTTTGTTCTTTGTTGTTCAACTGTCCAGGAGACCACCTGTCTGTAACGGCCACGACCAACCCAAACGATCCCCGACAAAGGTGTTTGTTCTTTGTTGTTCAACTGTCCAGGAGATCACTTGTCAATAACGACCACGACCAACCCACACGATCCCCGACAAGATGTTTGTTCGCTGTAACGACCACTTTTGATCGGTGCCTTGGGTAGGCAGGTTCAACGTTTGTACTATCTTGCAAGATGTTACATTGCATTATTAAAACACCTTGTCGCGATCATTCCTTCGACCTCTTAGCCCTAGGCTGCGGTGCACCAGAAAGATACCACTCAAGCGGGCGCCACCCGCAGTGTTGGATTGGATTGAAACTGAGATTTGTTTTATTTCAACGAATCAGAAACCGCAATTTGCTCTCTCCCGTTTGGGTGGCACCCACTTTCGGTTCGTGCACCTCAGCTGCCCAGGACCCCCCCCCCCCCCCCCCCCCAAAAAAAAAAAAAAAAAAAAAACAAAACCCTGCGAAACCCAGAACAGTTAGTGTATGCAAGCGGTTAACCGTGTCTGTTTTTGTTTTGCTATCCTCTTTTGCAAGACTCTGTTAGTAACTAATCAAAAGACACATTACATTATTTGAACAGCAGGCGGCCGTCCTGTCATGTTCTGCTCCTTGCCAAACGTGGAATAATGTATACAATCATGCTGACTGTTTACACTGTCCGTTTGTGTTATCCCCCTGTGTGGGACCCTTTGAGTAACTGGCCGAGAGTAGCAGTATTACACGGCAGCTGGCTTGGCCATTTTCTGCTTCACTCCGAAACCTGGAGTATTGTTTTCATGGTGACTGTTTACCATGTCTGTGTTTGTAAGAGTATGTGCTTTTCATAAGTGCACTTTTAGTAACTCTTCGTAAGCAGACACAGGGTGTTAGAGTCCATTATTAAAACTGGTTTTATCATGTTCTGCTTTTTGCCAAACCTGGGAGACTGTATTCATGGATCCGGAATACTGCATTTGCTTGTGTTATCCTTTTCGCAAGCTCATGTTAGTAACGAGTCAAATGGCATTTGCACAGTGCATTACTTAAACAGCTGACTTTCTCGTTTTCTTTACTACGCTTAAACTGTTCCCCATTTGTGTGTGTTTTTCTTCTCTAGAATATCTTAGTACCCAGTTAATGGGTATCACGCTAGTATATTACTGAAACAGATGCTTCCTGAATTTTACAAAACCTGGAAATCTGTTCGTAAACTCTTTACCGTGTTTGTTGGGTGTTTTTCCTATTCTACGTTTGAAGACTTTATTAAAAATAGGTCAAGGGGTATCAACTATCATGCACAATTCCGAAAACATTTGGTACATCATTCTTATGCTTTGTGTGTAATTAAATGTCTCATTAACTAACCATTGTTATTTCTCTATGTTTTTAATTCTGAATTTTGGAACGTTACCAGTCGACTGTTTTGGGATGTCTACCCAAAGGATGCTTGCATGCAGTAGATCATTTTCTTCAAAACAGCTGGTTCTACCACGTTCTGCATGTTTCCTCCGTGACATGAAATATTGTGCACAAAGTGTTTACCCTGTAGGTAATTGGGAATGCTTCCACTGGTATCAGTACCTGTGTATTTGCCAGGCCCTGTTTACCTGTTGATCGACCGAAGACCACCAGGTGTGAGGCAGGTATGCAAAATGACGTAGGGGGTAGGAATACTGTAGGATCCTGTCGTACAGGTAACGACGGATTAAGAGAGATTATGGCGGCATCATTGTGCCAAAAGTCATAATTATAAACATCTCGGTCAATTTCGTTATCACTGAAGTAACTCTGACTTCAGGTATGAAACAGACGAGTAAGATTGCGTAGGGGAAGGAATACTCAACGGAGCATTCATACTGGTAACGATATCAAGAAAATATGGCGACAAGTATATGCGCGAAAGATAATATTGATAAAGATCATGCTTTTTTTTGCTGAAATGATTGCTAGTATGAATTAATCATGCAGACTTAGACCATTTACACAGGTAATCGTGCTTAGAGAGATAAGGGCGGCATCCCAGCGTCAACAGTCATAGTTGCAGAGAAAAGTGAATATGATATCAAGGTTGGGTTTTGTTTTTTCATGCCCCTTCAGCCTATTTCAGTGGCAGGTCTTGGCCGATCTTTGTGATCATCAATACTAAGGATGTAAACTATGATAATGACAACGATCTACCACTACTTAATTGTCAAATTGATGACACCGTAGAAAGGCAGTAACAATAAATAAGATCAATAAGGAACAACAACAAAATCAATTCGATCTTTGCAATCTTCACTCTTGACACAACCATGCCACCATAGGCGAAAGAGGACCGATCTGGAAGCAATAAAGTGACGTGGGTGAACGGACTAGTTTCTTAACTTAATTGATCCCGTGTAGGTACACGTGTTCTGTCTGGTACCCAACACATTCTTTCTCCTTTCGTCTTGTCACAGGGGAGTGCACCCTCCCGCCCGCCCCCCCCCCCCCCCTCCTTGTAACATCCCTCATGTTTGAGACTTATATTACCCCTTTTTAAGGCCTTGGTTTGTTCAGATCTGTTGTTCATTTCGTCTGCAAATGTACAATTATTTTAAGACTACCTACTTTTGGGACCCAATTTTATCAGAAGTTTCGATGTCGTAAACGGGAGGTTCCACTGTACCAGGGGGGGGGGGGGGTGGAGGGGGGAGAGGATGTGTGCTACTTCTTTGTACTCTATGTTTTGGAAGACCGTTAATTACAAGCAGGTGTCATTGACACTATCGCATGCCTTTGTTTGTTTGTGTGTGTGTGTGTGTGTGTGTTTGTGTGTGTGTGTGTGTGTGTGCGTGCGTGTGTGTGTGTGTGTGTGTGTGTGTGCATGTGTGTGTGTGCGTGCGTGCGTACGTGCGTTCGTTCGTGCGTGCGTGTGTGTGTGTGCGTGCGTTCGAGCGTGTGTGCGTGTGTGTGTTGGGGGGAGCGAAATCTATTATTTGTTGTTATGACAACACTCCAGAATATTCCGTGTGTACTTTCCTACTATATTTGACCTGCATACAAGATTTCCTCCTCTCAATTCCGCCTTGCTCTTCTTGTTCTAAATCCCTCTTGTTCTTTTTTTGTTCCGATACAAAGTTGGTACCCTCGCACTTTTTGTGTGATGGTAACCAAACAGATGCTCCAGTAATGGAACTGTCTCTCAGTACCCGTCTGTCTTAACCCAAACCCAAATAGATTCAAAGACAAATGACAAATGGGAACAGTGATGGAACCGCTCCGAACAAGCAAACAACTCTAGCAACACAATCTGGTGCAGTAGTTTACACCTACCCCACAAATGGAAGCAGACAATCCCGCTCCTAAATCAGTCACTCTTCTCCCTTTCGGATTGCTTATCTCTTACCACACCCACCCCCCCACCCCAACACACACACACACACACACACACACCCAGCTAACTGTTATCGTCTTACAATCCCCCTTCAAAACACACACACACACACACACACACACACATACACACACACACACACACACACACACACACACACACTCACACACACACACACACACACACACACACCGGCACACACACACACACACACACACACACACACACACATACACACACACACACACACACACACACACACACACACACACACACACACACACACACATCCTTAACATTGATACTTGACATGTTCGTGTGGTGCTGTGTAAGATTATCTTTATTATCGCGAAACAAAGTGAAATATTGTGTACTTTATGCTTTAACACTCTGCACGCAAAACAACGACAACAAGATCAACAAGCGATTCAATAAGAACATCAACAACAACAACCACATCAACAACCACCACCACCACCACCACCACCACAACAACAACAACAACAACAACAACAACAACTCTCACTCCCACTCCCTGCGTCTTGCATTTTCAAATGCTTGCCTCCCTTTGCAATGAAATCCGTGAACACTTCTGCGACAGACAAATCCTCTAAACATCACAAATCTACTACGTTAAGGCAGATTTAAATTCTGATTTTTTTCCGTCAAGAAGTGGCAAGGAAAAATTAAACCGCGAAAAAAATGTGTTTACCGAATTGCCCTCATTTAGGGAGAAAGCTGAGAACCATTGCAAAGTGCATTTCTCGCTGAAATGTCACTGAGGAACGACTACCTGCTGTTAATAGCTTACACAGTTGCCCTCTGTGCTCAGAATGAGACATACTAGACGATTTATTTTTGGGAGCTCGACACCTCTTTTTTTGCTCATGGATTTAGCAATAGGTTTGTTTTTTGGACAACTGCGCACCGCGCACCGCACACCGCACAACGCACGCATACACGCAGGTTGGTATACACGCATGTACGCACTCACTCATACACACCCGCACACACATACACACACACGCACGCAAGCACACACGCACGCTCGTACACGTACACGCATCCACGCACACGCGCAAACACACACACACACACACACACACACACACACACACACACACACACACACACACACACACACACACGCGCGCGCGCGCGCGCGCATCAACACACAAGAAAACGCATACAGACTAGACTAATATTAACTTCAAAAACATACAATCGAACCTTCTCTTGTGACCACCTGTGAATAACCACTTCCCAATAACGACCACCCGAAAATGTCACCTTTCCTTAGCAACCACCTCTCTGTAACGACCGCAGTTGGTCCCTTGGGCGGTCGTTTTAGACAGGCTCCCCTGTACATATATCGCCCCCCAAAAAAGAATACCCACCTTTTTTGCAGCTTTGGCGAAATTCTATACAGAATTCCAGCAATGTTCGAGGTAACAATGCCAGGAATATCCCCTTCAAAGGGTGGGCTAATCCATTACTAGCTTGTCAAGGTAGAGACAGTGCAGCAGTAAACATGTTGCGCGTTATAGCTTGGCATCAACTGTGACGAAGATTGCACAAATGTTATCCATAACATCTTGCCTTCTTATTACGTTTAGTCAATTTTTGACTAAATGTTTTAACATAGAGCCCGGGGAATCGAGACGAGGGTCGTGGTGTATGTGTGTCAGTGTGTCTGTGCGTGTGTGTGTGTAGAGCGATTCAGACCAAACTACTGGACCGATCTTTATGAAATTTGACATGAGAGTTTCTGGGTATGATATCCCCAGAAATATTTTTCATTTTTTCGATAAATGTCTCTTATGACGTCATATCCGGCTTTTTGTAAAAGTTGAGGCGGCACTCCCTCAATTTTCAATCAAATTGATTGACATTTTGGCCAAGCAATCTTCGACGAAGGCCGGACGTCGGTATTGCATTTCAGCATGGAGGCTTACAAATTAATTAATGACTTTGGTCATTAAAAATCTGAAAATTGTAATTAAAATTATTTTTTTATAAAACGATCCAAAATTACTTTTATTTTATTCTTCATCATGTTCTGATTCCAAAAACATATAAATATGTTATATTCGGATTAAAAACAAACTCTGAAAATTAAAAATATAAAAAGTATGATTAAAATTTAATTTCCGAAATCGTTTTAAAAACTATTTTATCTTATTCCTGGTCGGTTCCTGATTCAAAAAACATATAGATATAATATTTTTGGATTAAAAACACGCTTAGAAAGTTAAAAGAAGAGAGGTACAGAAAAGCGTGCTATCATTCTCAGCGCAACTACTACCCCGCTCTTCTTGTCAATTTCACTGCCTTTGCCACGAGCGGTGGACTGGCGATGCTACGAGTATACGGTCTTGCTGAAAAATTGCATTGCGTTCAGTTTCATTCTGTGAGTTCGACATCTTGACTAAATGTTGTATTTTTGCCTTACGCGACTTGTTTTTTT
>NW_027128910.1:0-10000 GCF_037325665.1 Littorina saxatilis
TGAGAGGGGAGTGGTTGCTCCTCACTTTGCGATCCAACTCATCCCAGAGGTTCTCAATCGGGTTGAGATCGGGACTGCATGCTGGCCACTCCATTCTGTTGACTCCAGACTGCTGCAGGAAGTCGTTGACCACCCTTGCCCTGTGGGGGCGAGCGTTGTCATCCTGGTAGACAGCCTGCGGTCCCATCTGCTGCAGTGTAGGCACAGCCAGCGGTCGAAGGATCTCATCCCGGTATCGGAGGCCAGTCAGGTTACCCTGTACATGAAACAAGGGTGTTCTGTGGTGAAGGCTGAAGGCCCCCCAGACCATTACAGAACCTCCACCAAAGGCCACCTTTTCTTGGACAGTGGCGTCAATGTAGCGTTCCCCCTGGCGCCCCCCGACCCTCAGTCGGTCGTCGTTGTGGTTCAGGGTGAAGCGTGATTCATCACTCACTGAACAGGACCTGGGACCATTGCTGACGTGTCCACCTCACGTGACGTCTGCAGAAGGCGCGGCATGCTGCCCTATGGGCTGGAGTTAAGCGTGGCCGTACAGCTGGGCGACGAGAACGGAGGTTAAACCCATGAAGGCGATTCCGTATGGTCTGCTGGCTGATGTTGGTGTTAGTAGCCACCCTCAGTTGCCTTCGAATAATGCTGAAAGAGGCTGTTCTTGTTTGCAAGGCTAGTCGTTCAATGAGACGATCTTCACGTGGAGTTGTCTTCTTTGGTTGCCCAGGGTGCGTCTTTCCTGGACCCTCCCAGTGGCTGTGAAACGTTGAATCAGTCTGACAATGACCGAGATGGACACGTGAAGTCGCCTGGTCACTTCTCGCTTGGGGACACCATCTTGGAACCTTGCAACAGCTCGTCCCTTCTCAAACTCGTTCAATTTTCGTCGTGGAGGCATTGTCAGATAATGCCTAATACTGGTGGTATGGCTTCTCAAAAAGCCAAGCAAGTGACAGCATCTCACACATAAACAGCAGTGCTTGCGCGTGCATAATGGTTTTTCCATGTGGCTTGTGCAATGTGTTCGGGCTGAACGGTCCAAAACAAGGTCCTTTTTCGCAAGTTTCCGCTTTTTCTTTTGCTACCAAGCTCAGTAGTAGAGAATCTCATGCAATGTTCCCACTACACAACATCGCCCACTTACAGCTGAACAAGAATTCATAACAATTTGGTTTGACTGAGAAAGAAATAACAGTAGCGAACTGATTTTATTGAGCACCTGTTTTCTCTAAGTGATCCTTAACTTTTTGTGAGTAGTGTAGTCTCGGCGATGACTGTTTATTGTGTTTATCTGTTACTTTGATGCCGACAATTTGACTAAATGTGTTTTATATCGCTTTACGCGACTTGTTTCATCATATTGATATGCTTGTTTATATCCTCCTGAGCGTGTTTTTTTACAACAGTCATTGCTGCAATTTAAACCATTAAAGCATATTATCATCATGTAAATAGTGTATGTAATATGTGCATGCATCCTCATACGAATTGTGACAGAACATGTTCTTGCTTGCCTGGTTGTGGATTGGATTGGATTGTTTAATTGTGTAACCAGTGATTTGGTTTTTACAATGTTTATAACAATCAAAAACTACATTTTCCACAATCAAAGCTGAAGCATATACAAAACATAGCATTGACATTATCGAACCGATACGACAAACGCGTGTTGTTCTGGCGACATGGATGCCAGATCGCGTGGGTGGCGAACATGTTACCGACAAAACGAATAGTCACAGTGCCGACGTTCATAATTGGTCAAGAGATTGGAAGTGTTCGTCTTCTCACAGTTTCAAGTCTTAAAGGCACTGTCCATTGACTTCCTAAGTTTCTCGTTACATTTTTTAATTTCTTCTGTCATTTTAGCAAAGTTCTCCTGCAATGATGAAGTCATTAAATGTTGGTTATCTGATGCCTGTAGAAAGCCTTCACCGTTGTCCTGTAGTCCTGTCACCATGCCCGTTTTCATGTGCCTGTCTCTGACATGTGTACTGGGATGTTTGGGATTTTCGCTCTCCATTTGTATCCGCACCTGAGAGCAGTCCGATGTCAATTCCTCTTTCAAACGTGTTCTGTTCAATGTGTGCCAGACCCTCACTGTCGACGTAGTCGTCTGTCTGACGTACCACACTATCACGGTGTGTCAACTGATTCCGTTCGTCCACCGGATGTTTCCGTTCATCCGCAGGATGTGTCCGTTCATACAGCCCCATTTTCGTCACTTGCTTCGGGAAAAACGTTGTGGTAAGTCGTGTGGGCAGCGCGCTTGTGTGATATTGAAAGAATAAGGTAGCGAAATGGTTGGGCTATGTGTACGATAAGTACCAAGGTGCTAGTGAATCCTAATAATAACACACGCGGGCCGAACGTGGCAAAATTGCCTGATTTTTTAACATTTTCTTGTTTTTCTCGCTCTGTTATCGAATCCGACCCCTGATTTGCACATGATCACCAAAACCATTGCCTGTTACGACATTTCGCTTGAACAGAAGTTTATAGAAACCCATGGCTTGTGTACAATCACTTGTCTTTTGAAACATACAGATTCCGTTCATACCCCATGTTTCCGTTCGTACAAAAGTGCATGTTTCCCTTCGTACGAAAAGCGTTTCCGTTCATACACATTCGTTAGATCAGAGTGAAACAGGCCCCCACTACAAGTTCTGTGTATTCCAATCGTCTTCAAATAGCACAAAATACGAATGCGTGTGATATTGGACCTATGTGAACCATAAGACGAATTGAATTTGCAAAAAACAGTTTTGTGTCCGTTCGTACTGATTTTGACGGGAAAATGTGTCCGTTCGTACCCTTTTCATCAAATTGTTTCCCTTCGTACCCTTTTCAGTAATGTGTTCAGTGACGGAGCTTTCTGGGTGTTTTGATAAGAACGAAGATTGATGTGTGCAGTTGTGCTTGCTTTGCAGCACTGCAACTAAGACTGAACTAAGTAACGTGTACATTTGTATTTACTCCTATCATGCCATTTGCTTCACCTGTGATAATCATGAGCAGAATTTAGACAAATCAAGAAAAAACATTATCCAGGCTCTATCAGTCCTTTTTACATTTAGTCAAGTTTTGACTTAATGTTTGAACATAAATGGGGAATCGAAACGACGATCGTGGTTTGTGTGTGTGTGTGTGTGTGTGTGTGTGTGTGTGTGTGTGTGTGTGTGTGTGTGTGTGTGTGTGTGTGTGTGTGTGTGTGTGTGTGAGTGTGTGTGTGTGTGTGTGTTTGTTTTATTTTTTACATTTCAGTCTTGAAAAGATAATAATGTTGTAGTTCTGTTAAAAGATGGAAAAATGAACTGTTTTGGTCGTCAATGTGATTACTTTTGTTAATTGATTGGAAAACAGTGAGAAGTTATCATGAATATTTGAAGAAAAATAGTTTTTTGGCATTTTCCTAAAACTTTACGTTTAGGGGGTAGGGGATAAATATCTCATCTGGTGTCGCAACAAATCCTCTCAGGAATTCCAAATGTGGCTTGAAATTATCAAAAGGCATTGTAGTTTCTAAAAAATGAAACAGAAAACCCAAATTTGTTGAAACCTTTTACTCATCAAAGTTGACAAGCTTTGCGTACTGTGAAAATGACGGTTCGCGCCGTGTGTGTGTGTGTGTGTGTGTATGTGTAGAGCGATTCAGAGAAAACTACTGGACCGATCTTCATTTAAACTTTACATGAGGGGTTCTGAGTATGATATCCCCAGCATTTTATTCATTTGTTTTTTACATTTAGTCAAGTTTTGACTAAATGTTTTAACATAGAGGGGGAATCGAAACGAGGGTCGTGGTGTATGTGTGTGTTTGTGTGTTTGTGTGTATGTGTTTGTGTGTGTGTGTGTGTGTGGTGTGTGTGTGTGTGTGTGTGTGTGTGTGTGTGTGCGTGCGTGCGTGTAGAGCGAAACTACTGGACCGATCTTTATGAAATGTTACATGAGAGTTCCTGGGATTGATATCCCCGGACGTTTTTTTCTTTTTTTCGATAAATACTTTGATGACGTCATATCCGGCTTTTTGTAAAAGTTGAGGCGGCACTGTCACACCCTCATTTTTTCAATCAAATTGATTGAAAGTTTGGCCAAGCAATTTTCGACGAGGGCCGGACTTCGGTATTGCATTTCAGATTGGTGGCTTAAAAATTAATTAATGACTTTGGTCATTAAAAATCTGAAAATTGGTAAAAAAAAAAAAAAAACATTTTATCAAACGATCCAAATTTACGTTCATCTTATTCCTCATCATTTTCTGATTCTAAAAACATATAACTATGTTATATTTGGATTAAAAACAAGCTCTGAAAATTAAAAATATACAAATTATTATTAAAATTAAATTGTCGAAATCAAAATAAAAGCACTTTCATCTTATTCCTGATTCCAAAAACATATAGATATGATATGTTTGGATTAAAAACACGCTCAGAAAGTTAAAACGAAGAGTGGCACAGAAAAGCGTGCTATCCTTCTCAGCGCTACTACTGCCCCGCTCTTCTTGTCAATTTCACTGCCTTTGTCATGAGCGGTGGACTGACGATGCTACGAGTATACGGTCTTGCTGAAAAATTGCATTGCCTTCAGTTTCATTCTGACAGCTTGACTAAATGTTGTATTTTCGCCTTACGCGACTTGTTTTTATAAAAGTCTTTGGTGACGTCATATCCGACTTTTTGTAAAAGTTGAGGCCGCACTGTCACACTCTCATTTTTTAATCAAATTGATTTTTAAACTTTAGCCAGGCAACCCCCGTACTATGAATTGCATTTCAGCTTCAAAGCTTAAAAAATGATAAAAAAAAAGTTTGGTCATTAAAAATCTGAAAATGCTAAAAGACTGAATGTCTAGGTTTAGCTTGCAGAAAGCATATTTTGAACAGGTTTCACATAAGTTTAGATCTTTGAAATGACATTGTGTAAGGAAACTGGAAGAAGACACACTTATCAAAATGTTTGCTCTTCAGTAAGATTTTAAACAGGGATGGTATTGCACCAGAAAAGTCGGCACAGTCGCGTGTTGTTGCACTCATGAACAACATGCATTATGGGTTATACATAAGTCGAATTAGGGGTATTAAAATGCTAATTGCACAAGCTTTCTACCAAAAATCACAAACGTCATGAAAAGCGTACGAAGGGAAACAATTTGATGAAAGTGGTACGAACGGACACATTTTCCCGTCAAAATCAGTACGAACGGACACAAAACTGTTTTTTGCAAATTCAATTCGTCTTATGGTTCACATAGGTCCAATATCACACGCATTCGTATTTTGTGCTATTTGAAGACGATTGGAATACACAGAACTTGTAGTGGGGGCCTGTTTCACTCTGATCTAACGAATGTGTATGAACGGAAACGCTTTTCGTACGAAGGGAAACATGCACTTTTGTACGAACGGAAACATGGGGTATGAACGGAATCTGTATGTTTTCAAAAGACAAGTGATTGTACACAAGCCATGGGTTTCTATAAACTTCTGTTCAAGCGAAATGTCGTAACAGGCAATGGTTTTGGTGATCATGTGCAAATCAGGGGTCGGATTCGATAACAGAGCGAGAAAAACAAGAAAATGTTAAAAAATCAGGCCCGCTTGTGTTATTATTAGGATTCACTAGCACCTTGGTACTTATCGTACACATAGCCCAACCATTTCGCTACCTTATTCTTTCAATATCACACAAGCGCGCTGCCCACACGACTTACCACAACGTTTTTCCCGAAGCAAGTGACGAAAATGGGGCTGTATGAACGGACACATCCTGCGGATGAACGGAAACATCCGGTGGACGAACGGAATCAGTTGACACACCGTGACTATGAAAGCCAACAATCCTTGGTCTTCCAGCCGCTTGCGCCCAAACACATGGTGACACCTGTATTGTTTACATGTTCCTCTCTCGGGCGCACAGTGGCAAGCGCTGGGTCTGCCGCACGTGCAGAGCGTGGCGTGTCAACACTGGAATGTGTACTGTCATGTTGTGACGGAGGCGTGAACTCAGGGGTAGCTAAACATAGACCGCATGGGGAAGGATGCCTACTGTCAACAGTGTTATTACTTGCCTCATTTTCTTGTTCTTGTCTTGTTTTTGTTTCTGTGGCTACCTCTTTCATATTGTTGTCCGTTCTTGTTTGGCCAGTCCCAGAAGTAGCACATCTGTCTTCTGCCCTTTTCTGGTCACGGCGTATCTGTGACGGGGGTTTGCGTTGTGTATATATAAATATATATATCCCATGACCTCCCTTCTTTGTCTCTGTTACTTCAGTATGGGTATATATGTTGTATTTTTATAGCTCAATAAATACATCATGGACTCCAAAAAATATATGATAATGCAGATTCCGATTTGGGCAAAGAACTACTTTCCTCCCGACCTTTGACCTCGCGCCGAACAATGTGACACATTTGTATGAAGTTCCAAAATCGTATTGCACGGCTCAGAAAACCATATCAGTTGCACGCAAAAATGAATCTCAGAACTGATCTGATGTATGAGATGCAATAAGCAAACGTTTCTTTCATTATGAAAGCAATGCAGGTCGAAAAAAACGAACATTCAACTTACAAGATGACCAGATGTTAGCGAACCAAAACAAAAACACGAGTGCCCTCCCTTGCATCGTTAGCAGACGACTTTTGAGAATCTGTCGGTAGTGTGTTTTGGTGTGCGCCTTCGGCTATCAAACATCGGCTGTTTCTCGTGTTTTGCGAGCAAGTCTACTCTTTTGCCTGGCTCTGCAGTAAGTCCACATTGGCGATGAAGGTATCCAAGAACTTAACATGTGTGTATTTTTCCGTAATCCAGTCATTATTCCTTCAAAATGCAATCAATCGGCGGTGACAGACGTGTCGGTCGCGTTTTCCTCACACCCATACCAGTTTAAGTTCATCCATGCAAACACACTCGCAAAACAGTTTATCACGTAGATACATTTCAAATAGGGAGCAAATGGTTAAATCTAAACCTACATATTTGTTCCCTAAAATTTGCTTCTCTGTCAATAAGCCTAATTACACACGTTCGAGAAAAACAACGTGGAATCGATTCTGAATCGAGTAAGCCAAATGGGTCCCAAACCCGTTTCGCCCGTTCTGCCGACCTGAAACGCAAAACAAAAGAATTGTGCGCTTCAACTAAATTAATTTCTATTCGACTTCATTACTTTCTTGCAACTTATGAACCTTTACTTAAAGCTTTTAAATGGTCTGAAAGTAGTGTTACCGCGTACTTATCGATGCACTCATTCGTTTTATTTTTTCAGCGACGGTCACTTAGTTTAAGGTTGCAAAAGGGCTAAGTCTCGCTGGCAACAATGTTTTACCCTGCACAGATCGCAACAGTGCCGCTAGTAGTCTACACTTTGTGTTTGATGGTAGAATGGGATATACAGATTACAACACTCGTGGTTTTTTATATGGCTTGTATTTCAGTCAAGACCCAGCGGGAATATCAATCGAGAGCCACTCGCCAGAGGCTCGTGTCTCCCGATGATATTCATCCGCTGGGTCTTGACTGAAATACAAGCCATATAAAAAACCACTCGTGTTGTAACATATACATATGTGTGTGTATGTGTGTGTGTGTGGGGGGGTGCTTGTTTGCGTGTGTGCGTTTGCGTGTGTGTGTACGTGCGTTCGTTTGCAAGTGCATGCGTATGTGTTTGTTTGTGTGTGTGTATGTGTGTGTATTGTGTGTGTGTGTGTGTGTGTGTGTGTGTGTGTGTGTGTGTGTATGTGTGTGTGTGTGTGTGTGTGTGTGTGTGTGGTGTGTGTGTGTGTGTGTGTGTGTGTGTGTGTACGTTTCTGTTTTCAATGAGTTTCTCGTGAAAGTTGTAATTGATTTAGAAAGTACATGTGGACATTCATTTACATACTCTGCAAACCTCATCTCCATTTTTTATGTAATTAACCTTTTGATTGTTGTTAGGAATTGATTTTTGCTTCGTATATACTCGATGTTTGCAAAAATTAATGTTATTTTGCATTGGATAAAACATCAACAGCACAACTTTTATAACTTTCTTTTAACAAAAGTGGGCTTGATGGCAAAGATGATTATCATAAAGGAAGACATCCAAATACAATGCCCTCCCTACTTCCTGTACTTAACAAAATAATATCTGATAAAAATTAAAAGTTGCACAATGACTCAATTTGCGAGAAACTCGTGACTCCTAATCTACACTACCATCATACACAAGTACACATATACATGTACATTTAGCTGTAGATCTTTGTGATGCGGCCAGTTATATTAACACCAAGTATATTGCCAGAAAGGTAATTCATTTTCCTACCGTATGCAATAAAGAGTTGCATTTTTCATAAATTACTGTTTATGCAGTGGACCGGAGACACAGGACACCCCCCAAAAAAATCAAATTCGCAAAAGCAAACTTGTAGACACAAACATACAAAACACAATCGAAAGAGTGAGAGTGACCCGTTCTTGATTGATTTCTAATCGAAGAGCAACTCATATTCTACCCATACAAATTCGTTTGGTTCAGCTGTTGTGCCTAGCAGTGTTGTGTAGCCATTTTGAAGAAGACTGGTGTCAGCCTCGTCAAAAGCCGTAAAAGACTTGTTTGTGCGTCATTGTTTGTGTGCTAAACGGGTAAAAATCCTGTAGTTTTGTAATGTCTCGTTGTATTGCTTTTAAAAATTGACATGAGTATTGTTACCACAAATGCAAAAGAGTGTGTAAACTATCTTCCAACATCAAAACCCAGTCTAGCGCAGCAGACTGAACTGGCACGCCACTCACAGCGATAGTAAATCGTGCCAGTTCAGTCTGCTGCGCTGGACTGGATTTTGATGTTGGAAGACAGAGAAAGGGAGAATGTACGTTCTGGCTCACCGATTCCGACAGACCCTAAATATTAACGCAAAATAGGCTTCTGGACTAAACTTTTACTAAAATGAAACATGCGACAAAATCAGAAAAATACTGCATAAATCCATACAAAAAAAATACAGTAAAGTAAGGTTGTTTTGAACCAATGCCGGGTCTGTCGGAATCGGTAACCCAGAACGTACATTCCCCCTTTCTCTTATACAACATTCTTAAGCTCAATACGCTCTCTCATTTACAAACTTTACTTCATATGTTCTTTCACTGTTAGAATTATATCTGATACATGCAATGTGACTGTCTAAACGAATAGTTAACTCTTTACAAGTGATTCTATTTTTACTTTTTCTTCCCGTCCTATTTGAATCCCCTTTTTTAAAAACTGCTTTTTCAGATCTTCTATATCGATTGGCTTGTTATATTCAGCTCGTGTTTTTGTTTGAATACTTGCTTTCTTACTTTTGTAGTCATCAAAGTCTGTTTGTATCTGTTTGAATTCTTCGTCAGAAACTTTTGAATCTTCAAGTGCTTTACTGATAGACAGTTTTAGGCTAGACAATTTTGATGATGCAAGAGTGGAAATGGATTCGTGTTTTTCAAGCTTTTTCACAATTTTTTTCATTATAGCTGATGCTATAAATGATAAACCACCAACTGCTGCTGCGACACCACCTAGGATTAGAGAAACTGGAGTCCCTACTCCGGTAGCTAACAGAATTGTTCCCGTTACACCTGCAGCTGATGCAAGGATAGTAGAACCAGTGCTGGCATTAGAAAGGCTGTTGTAAGTTGTTGAGTACTTACGTCTAGCGCGAGAATATTTTTCTAATTCATCTTCTAGTTGTTTTTGTATATTACTAATGTGTGCCAGTCTGAATTGTTGACTTTCTGCTGCACTTTCATCAATATTAGGATAAAGCTTCACACTGCTAGTCATCTTTTTAATGCAAAATATAAAATATTTATCTTAATTCTCACTGGCCAGTGTTTCTGCTAAGCTTTGAAGCTGTTCATTGCTTAACACCTTATCTGTATAGTAGAAAGCAATCAAATCAAGATAAGTAAGATTAATACTTCTTATTTCTGTTAAATTATTTATATCTGCGTTAACAACAACATTTTGGTTTGACGTCTGTTTTTTTATTGTG
>NW_027128910.1:12500-35000 GCF_037325665.1 Littorina saxatilis
CATGCAACAGGATAAGCTATTGTAGGTCCACTCGACATTTTAATACTCAATATTTTATGGAACTATTTCCAATGTAATGTTAAACAAACAATCAACTGGTTGTCCACTTTGATTTTTCAGATCAATGTGTAGGAATTCATGACACCCTTCCTCCAAGTCCTTGAACTGAAGTGTCTTAAATGTTGGCACGTGCATTTTACAAAAAGAGGCATCACTCGGTGGAAGAATCCTAAGCAGATCAGAACGCTGATCATTAAACAGATTATAGGATGTGTTAAGCTCTCTCATGTGAACAAACAGTACACTGTTAACATCCATGTCAATGGGACGTGTTCCCTTGTATATTTTTGTAATTCCAAGCATATCAAGGAGTTTGGTTGGAAACTCAACGTTTACTTCTCTAGTTTTGGGCATAGTAAGAGTAGCAATGAGACTTGCATGATTTAAACTCGCTGTAATACCTACTGGAGCAAACAATTCTTTCTCTAAAGTGCAGAAGTCATAGTAACCATCTTCTACAGAATGTGTTTTACCATTAATTCTAACCCAGTTGTTAGCCTTTTTTTTACTGATATTATACCAAGTAACCTTGTACATAATTTCATGCAGTGCAACTTTCATTCCTCCATTTTGATTGTTGATAGGGGTTGCAAGTTTAACTGGCACACTAGTCTTCACATTTGTTAGTGTGATAAACATTTTTTATTCAACAACAAAAATGAGTCAGTATAAATTCAACAAAGACGTTAAATACAAAACTGGACCATATTACAATCCAAAGACTATTTCTTTCCATGAGTTGGACTTTGCTGTAACAGAAACAGAATCCATTCGCGTTAAAGTGCCTGACCCATTCCATTCTTACCTAAATCCCCCAATCAAAAATGATAGTGTTCCAAAGATGTGGAACTCTCACCCAATTCAGTTCTATCAGAATCAGTTAAACTTTGCAATATTCTGTGCAACCACAGGATGTGGAGTGTCCTATGCAGACCACATGAATAATTCAAACTTACTGACAAAGTGTGTGTACACATTTCACGTTTACTATCAGTGCAGGAGAATCTTGTCTGAACTTCAGGCACCAATGCCGCATGAAAAGAGCTGGAACCCATTCAACAATAGGATAAACATGAAAGTGTATGAGCGTCTCTGCAATGAATTCAATATAGATTTTAAGACCGACTTTAGGCAAAAGCAAGACAAAAACCATGGCATGGGAACACTATATTTATGGGGTGTCCACAGGAGGTATAATTTTGATTACTGGCCAGGTCATACATCTTTTTCTTCAAATGTGCAGGTACAGTTAGGATCAATAGAACAACAGCACCACAATGCATGGACTACTTTTATATTAGACACCGGCAAAGGTTTCACTGGATCAGGTGTTGAAAGGATCAATGAATCTATCCGAACATATGCGTGGTGCTTGCTAGGCTCGCAGGCACAGACACGATCAAACATAATGAGAACAAGCACAGGGTTTGGTGCGCAGAAACAGTTGTTATCAAATTTAGAAGATGTCATAAACTCTGCAGTTGATCTGCCTTCCAGCATCAAAAGGTATCAAGACTCTCTCCGTTATGCAAGATCAAAAGTTGACTTTGCTGTTGGTAACGGCCTTTACATGTTACCTTCTGATCTCCAGCTGCAGATTGGAACAATAACAAATTATAACAATGAAATCATTATTGCTAGTGACACCCAGCCGCTTGGAAAGGGTGAAGAACTGAATTCAGAAATCAGAACGATGTTACAGCCATATCACAATGAACAGAAACAAAGCGTGACAAGTGAAGATCACGCTGCAGGTGAAGATCATTCTGTCACTAGTGATGATCAAGCTGTTAGTATTAGTGATGATCATGAATCGCAGAAGACTGCTCTAGTAATTGGTGGAGTGGGTGTAGGCTTACTTTTGCTTTATTCTCGTTAGCAGAACACCTGCAATTAAAACTATTAGAGTCCAGAGATGTTCAGCCATGAAACCAACAACTTTACCTGCAAAAGATAACAGCCAGCTAACAATTGAACCAATGATTCCTGGAAGTGCATCCAAAGCTTTTGCTGCTAGTTTCTTTAATAGTTCTGCAATGTGTTTGAGTTGTTTCTTTACCCATCCCGGATCAGATGGAGATGAAGGTGGAGGTGGAGGTGGAGGTGTGACAGTGCCACCTGTGAGTGTTAACACTAATGTGCTTATTGCAAATCCTAGCGCAGTTAGTATACTAGCTATTGTGATTCCCTGCTCTCTGAAAAGCGTTCTAATTCTTTCAGCAAGAGTTGTGTCTTCGTAAAGGATTCTTTGAATTGTATTTTTTATTCTGCTGACCTGTGTTCTCAGTTGTTCTCTATTGTTACTTAGAACTTCTAACCTTATGGCTTTCTCCTCCTGCAAATCTTTTAAACGCTTAGAAATTCTGTTTTTTACTTCTTGTTCTAGGTTCAAATCATCAGCATCAGCAAGTTTTTGTTTCTCTTTGTTTATATCTTCATCCAGCTGACCTAGTTTTGACAGATTATTTGCTATTTCACCTCTGATGGTTTGTAGTGATTGATTAAGGGCTTCTATTTCTCTCATAGGTAATAGTTCATGTGGAGTCTTCAGTGAAGTTTCCTCAGAAAAAGAAGTCTCTATCTCTTGTATAAGTTGATCAGCCTCATCTGCAAGTTTATTAAGATCTTGCAATGGAACAGATTCTATTTGAGTAGCAGTTGGTAGTCCTAGTTCTGCTTGTTGAAGTAAGGAAACAACATGGGAAGGTGATGACCGTGTGCTAGGCACAATATCTAATTGCCTAAGTCGATTAGCAGTAAGTTTTTGTTTTAGTGAAACTTTTGATAGAAACTTAGCAGGATTAGATTTATATGTAAGTTGGACTTTTTCTCCTTTATCGCTAGTTGTATATAAATGATTTGCTTCCATTTTGAACTGGTTTGGATCTAAAACATCAGGTTCTTCTCCTAAACTTTTGTAGAAATCTCTAACTTTACCTTCCAGAAGTTCATGTCGTGCCACCTCATAATGCAGTGAATGATGGTAGGGAACCAAAGGGATTGCTTCGCTCATGTCGTCCGCTGGCTCAAATAAATCTTCAAATCCACCTTCTGCCATTTGTAACTTATTTTTTATTTTGAAAATAAAAAAAGATGGCACAATCGTTCGGTTCTGTTCTTGATCCTTACAGAAGGCTGAAAGAACCTCTCGGGGTAAAAGGAATAAGGCAAACAGTTATAGTTACAAATAATCCTTCTACTATTGATCAGAATGAAATACTTACTGTTAGGTTTCCTAATCTAGGTAAGAACGATGTTATTGTACCAGGCACTGTAAGACTATCATTCAAATTAGAATTAGAATCTGGCTCAGATGAAAATAGGACTTTGGCTTATAATGTAGGAAGAGCAATTGTGAGGAAGATTACTGTCAAACTGGAAGGGCGGGAAGTGATGTCATTGAATAATGCAGATGTATTTTTAGTTTACGCAGATAATTGGTTGACTGACAATGAAAAGAAAAACAGAGTGTTTCAAGGGATTCAGTCAGACAATGGGATAAAAGTTAGAATAGGAGCAGGAGATAAAGCTGACAATAACAAAAAAGATAACGCTGTCAATGTTGCTTTTGGAAACAAATTTTGTATTCCACTTGACTTTGAACTCATAAATTCACATCCTCCCTTCTATCAAGGAGCATTGCGTGACAGGCTGTCATACGACCTGACTTTCAATAGTTATGATCGTGTTATGCTTTCACAAGACCCGGAAGCAAAGTATAAGGTGTCTGGAATTTCTTTAGAGTTTGATGTTGTAAACCATCCTGAACTGGCTAGACTTATAGAAAATCAGTACAGTTCTAAGCTGCCTATCTATTATGAAAGAGTGTTGAATCACAGTACACTTTCAAAAAGCCAGGCTGATCCAATCTGGAACATTAACTTGAATACACCAGCTAGGTCAATGAAGGGAATACTTATGTTGTTTGAGGAACCAAAAGATTCATATGAAAGGCAAATAGAAAAGTTTTACAATCCACTAATCAATAGAGTATATTGCACAATTGAAGGGCAGCCAAACCAAATATTTGCATCTGGCATGCTGCCATACCAACACTATGATGAAGCAAGAAAGTACTTTACTGGAGGAAGATTGAAAGACCCAACATCTGATCTTGTGGCTAAAGATCTACATTTACACGGTGTTGGCGTAGAAGATTTCTTGACAAATAAATATGCGTTATGGCTGGATCTCAGAACAACTGACGACAACAAACTGCATGGAAGTGGAAGGCGAATTGAAAACGGATCAGAAGGAATCACAATACAAATTGAAAAGGAAGTAGGGAGTAGTAGTAAATCAGTTAAGATCTACGTGTTTGTTGTGTCAGATGCGCAGTTAAACATCTCTGAAAGCAGATTACAGGATATTGTTTATTGAACGTGTTAAAATGAAGTATCTAGATTTTCTTCCAAAAGATCCACACTGTTCTTTGATTTGTGGGGCAACAGGTTGCGGCAAAACAAGATATGTTTTGGATTTATTACAAACTGTTTACATAAATCACTTTGAACACATAGTCATATTCTGTCCAACCATAAAGCATAACAGAACATACAAGGAGAGAAAATTCATATGGTCTGATCAAAATATATTTATTGTAAATCCTTCTGATCGTCTAAATGTTTGCTTGGAGCATTATTTCGATCTTTTTCAGAACACGCCCACACTGTTTATTATTGATGACTGTGCAGCAGAACGTGACATTGTTAGAAAGAAAAGTGCACTAGCAAAGCTTGCATTCAGTGGACGACATGCATTAATATCAGTTTGGATATTAACACAAAAATACAATGCAGTTCTGAAAGACTTTAGAGAGCAACTCAAAACAATAACATTGTTCTATTCAAAGGACCGTGACAGTTTTGAAGAGTGCCTTCGAGAAAATGATGTCATTGAAAACAAACAGGAGAGAGAAAGAATAAAGAATAATCTGAAATCTTCTAAGCACTCGAAACTGGTTTTAAAAACTGATCAACCAGTTCAGTATGTATGTTTGTAGAAATCCTTGCTAAGTTCTTGTCAAGTTCTTACTCAAGTTCTTGTCAAGTTCTTACTCAAGTTCTTGTCAAGTTCTTGTCAAGTTCTTGTCAAGTTCTTACTCAAGTTCTTGTCAAGTTCTTGTCAAGTTCTTGTCAAGTTCTTACTCAAGTTCTTGTTAAGTTCCTACCTAAGTTCTTGTTAAGTTCCTACCTAAGTTCTTGTTAAGTTCCTACCTAAGTTCTTACTCAAGTTTAATTACTAGATTTTAATTTTATTCTGCATCAAAATAAAATGAACTGTGATGAATTGCTGATGCAGACTGCTACAGATATTGAAATCTGTGACAGTAGGACTATACCTGATAAAAAAGAAAGATTGTATTCACTTGCTGTTTGTGGAAAAACAAAACACTACCTTGGGCAGCAGTTAACTGTGGAAGAAGTACAACATCTTTCCTCAGAAGATATAGAAAAGTATCATGGACGGTATGAATCAGTGCTTGGTTCTAAGATGGTTAGAAGTATTGGACAGACTGTTATAGGTTTGTACACAAAGATTTTTGGACATTTTACACCTCTCGACTCGGAGGAAGACTTAACACATGATCTAACTCATGACCCTGTTGTTTCCAAGTCCCTCGAATCTCTTGCCTGTGGCCTGTATTATCGATTTGGTGCTTTATTAGTACCATTTGTTGCTGGATTAATTACTTTCAAACACATTAATTTTCAGAATAAAAAAGATGACGGATCAGTTGAAGCAGACAGTGGAGCAGACGAAAATACCAGAAGTGAACACAGTGACAAAGAAACCTGGTAGAGTAGAAGCAGGAAAAAAACTAGCCGAATGGAACAGACAAAAAAAGTTAAATCAAAAGGCAAAGCAGAACATTATGTCTGAAGTTGAGCAGACACCAAACATTCCTGAAGTGACTAAGGTCACACAAACTGATCAAGAATTAAAATCTTCATTTCTATCATACAGAAAAGTAGCTGTAGCAGCTGTTGTTGGAGGAGGTGGATACTTGCTTTACAAACTTTGGCAAGGCAAATATAAAGTGTCAGAAAAACCAAAATCAGAAACACCAAAACCAACAAACAAAGCAGTACAAACAATAAAAAAGCCCACAGTAGTACCTGCAGTGGATTCATTTCATATGGAATAATTTTAATATTTTAATTTTGATAACATAAAAATGAGTTCTGAAAAGACAATAGTTAATCTAGTTTATCACGCTGCAGTGATTGGAGGCTTGAGTGTAGGTTACACAATGCTGGGTAAAAGTCTCCTCAGAATGAAACCAGCCGACTTGGGAAAGTTAGACTTCGAAGACGGTGCTAAACTAATTGGTGTTGTGACAGCTTCCTTTGCAACAAAAGACTTCCTGGTGAAGCAAGGAATTATTCCAGAAAATATAAACATGTAAGACAATAAAATGGCTAGCTTGGTTATGATGGTGGGAGGTGCGATTGTAAATGCGCTTGCATTTTCTGGCAGCAACTATTTGTTTTCTAAACTGCAAAATGGTGAAGAGAGGGAAAGGCACAACAAAGCCATGGAACAACTGGCGAAAGCACAGGATGAATACGAGAAGAAACGAATTGCGCAGTTAGACTTTATGAATGATAAACTCAGGCAGCAAGGACATGCAAACAAAACCTTTGCCAATGTTGATGCAGCCATTCAAGAATACTATCTCGTAACTGGAAAGAAAATGAAGACAAGTGCTCCTCCAAAACTGGGTGACTTTTATCAGCCTTCAGAAGAGCAGAAGGTGGGCGAGATTGTTTTCATTGTTATTGGTATGGCTGTTGTTTACTTTATTGCGCGTGCTGTCAAATCTTAATATTCTGTCATTTAAAAAACCATGAGTGATGCTTTGTTATCTAAAATATATTATTCCCCAAAAGGATACTGGAAAGGAAGAACTGCTATTGACAAGCTCAGTGACGCAGCAGGTGTTTCTCAAGATATAGCAAAGAAATGGTTGTCAAAGCAGGCAGTTTGGCAGATCTATTTACCTGCACCAAGAAAAATTACACGACCACACTTTGTTAACATTAAACCGAATGACACTCATCAAATAGACCTGCTGTATTTACCGCATGACACAGTCAGAAGGAAGAAATATAAGTATGCACTGACTGTAGTTGATGTTGCAACAAGATACAAAGATGCTGAACCGTTGACAGAGAAAAGTGCTATAGCTACAGCTGTTGCCCTGCAAGAAATTTACAGACGTGGACCACTAAAGTATCCCAGAATGATTCAGTGCGATGATGGTAAGGAGTTTAAAGGAGCTGTCAACCAGCTTCTGTTAAAACATCATGTTACAGTGAAGAGAGGTATTCCAGGAAACCACAGGTCACAGGCTATTGTTGAGAGCTTTAACAAACAGTTGGCAGAAAAACTGTTTTCATATCAGTACCATCAGGAATTTTTGGACACAGAAAGTAAATTGCGTAACACTGAATGGGTCAAAAGATTACCATCAGTACTTAGAGCAATGAATCTGGAGGTATTTAAAGCTACAGGGTTAAGACCAGTTGATGCAATCAAACAGAAAACAATACCTGTTGCTCCAAAGTCAACAACACCAGTGGCATTACTACCTTTCAATCAGAAAGTCAGATATTTATATGCACCCGGTGAAGCTGAGGGTGACAGCAGGAAGCGTGCAACGGATCCAATCTGGAGTATTGACATTCATGAAATCAAGAGAGTAGTAGAGACAAATCCACCTATATATTACTTGAGAGAACCAGCACCGCAAAGAGCCTTTGTAAAAGAGGAATTACAATTAGTTCCACGTGGTACAAATGTTAAATGATTTTTTATTTCAGATTTTATAGTGTTAACAAAAATGGAAGCAACTTCATTTTTTTAATTTATATTTTTATTTTGAGTTATAAAATCAAACTCACAGCGATGGAAGACTCTGTATTAGAATCTTTATCGACAGTATTTGACACCGTTGAATTACAAGTAACGGATCCTCAAAATGTGCAGTCCAGTGTGCAAGACGCCATTGAACAAATTCCAAACAATTTGTTGATTGAACCTCCAGTAAAAGCGCAGATAGTCAGTTTAATAAAATACAAAACAGTCAGTGATGAGGTGCTAGAAGTTCATGTTTCAACCAGACAACTAGCACTTAATTCTATGGCAGAATTGAATGGAAACTGGGCAGATGAAATGATGAAACGGTTTGAGCAAGCTGCAGAGGATGCAAAGATGAAAGGATCCGGATGGTCAGAAGGTGAAATTCTAAAAATAGAATTGAAGCTAAGTAAATTTGCCCCCATCAGAGGTAGAAGTTACATACCTTTACCTCCTGCTCTTGTCAAAAAACGTGCTGTGCTGAACATAAAGAATGATGATTGTCACAATCCGATGGGAGGATTTTCACGTGTCCGGCTCTTTCAAGATTGAATCTCGAATTTTGTTAATGTTGTCTAGGGTATGATTATTTGGCGGCTGTTCGCTTTTATAGTTAGTGATATGCGTGGTTCCTTTTAACTTAATTGAACGATAGACAGACTCAAAAGTATCGACAGAAAGAATAAACACTGGAAGCAACTGGACGAACACCACTACAATGAGTGAAAAACGGCTTTAATTTTGGTTACTCATCTTCATGCATCGACGTACTCGGCACTACAGGTCAAGGATCAGGTGTGAGAGGTTTGATCTTGCCGAATGAGCGACTGTAAGCTCTCGGAGTGTTTATACACGGCGTCGGTGATGAAGATGATGTCTTTAAAGTTTAATGTCTTGACGATGAGTTCAACGATGATGATGATGTCCTTGATGATGTGACGAACGATGTTGAGGATGCCCTTGATGTCTTCGACGATGAGGTGAATGACGATGATGATGCCCTGGATATCTCGGCGATGGGGTGAACGGTGATATCAGTTCTTTAACACGGTTCCATCTCTCTCTCAGTTGGCGTCCGATTCATCTCCAGCTTGCATCTACACGAGCGTCTAACCAGCATCTAAACAGCATCTAAACAGCATCTAAACCTGTCGATCAAAGTGAAAACAACATGTTATCATCAGCTTTATGAGCCTAACATCTATCTAATCATTCTGACCGTTACTTACAACCAATGGAATTTTGGATTTCGTCCAACTGCTTCGCCTTTGAAACACACAAAACAGATGAACGTAGGGATGAAAATGTGCCGCTCTACTTCTGAAATGAAGAACGATATTATTACTTCCCTTTTTCCTACTTTAGCAGTTTCTTACCTGCATAATTCAGGTTTGTGATGAAATATAACTCCCGAGAAAAAAAAGCTTGAATTGTTCTCCAAAATGGAACGAGAATCAACTGATCTTGGTGAATGGACTCAAAGTAAAACTCTACGCTACGAATATAGGCCTTCGCACGTGTCTCAAAACAATTCAATAAAACAACTCTTCCATACATCTTTTAACGCGAAGTACAAAAGACAAATATCTCAAGTCTTTATTGATAGAATCATCGTATGAATTTGCAAATCTAATAATCTTTCATACGGTGTAGGCGTAGAGATCTATCATAACCATTTCCAACCTCGTGTTTTCCTCTGTGTCATTCTTCCTTTTTGACGTCACGCTTTTGACGTCATTTCTCTTTACGGCGTTCCGTCTCGCAAGGAAATGACTTAAGGGTGTCACCCATGGAAATAAAATCCAATGTTACTATAATGCGTAACACACGCCCTTGGAAAGGAAGATTTTATATAATCTATGAACATGCATAATAGTTACATTAATACTATATGTGTATAACATTCTACTAATTGTTTCCGTGGATCTATGATCAGAATTCCCTTCACAATCAGGTAGTATCTCTGAGTTGTGACGACCATTGCCATGGTCTCCCTCAGTTCATGGTAGCACGGCTGAGGTAGTCTGCTCCAATGTTGTCTTTGCCGGGAATGATCTTCACGGTGAAGACGTACGGTTGAAGTTGCAGTGCCCAGCGCATCAGTCTGGCATTGGTTGGTTTCATCCGCTGTAGATACTGAAGAGGTTGATGGTCCGTCTCCAGTATGAAATGTCTTCCGTAGAGATAACGCTCAAATTTCTGGATTCCCCAGACGGTCGCTAAGCATTCTTTCTCTACGGTGGCATATTTCTGTTCTGTCTCTGACAGCTTCTTGCTGGCATACGCGATCGGCTGCAGATCTTCTCCCTTGTCTTGAAGTAGAACAGCTCCCATTCCTTTGTCTGAAGCATCAGTTCTGAGGATGTATGGGAGTGTATGGTCTGGCATCTGGATGATCGGTTGTTCAGCTAGCTTGGCTTTCAGTGTGTCGAACGCCACCTGACAGGCAGGAGTCCACTTGACCTTTTCCGGTTCTTGCTTTTTGGTCTTGTCTGTCAGTGGTGCTGCGATCGAGGAATACGCCGGGACGTAAATCCTATAAAAACCGGTCAGACCTAAAAAAGCTCTCAGTTCCTTCTTGGTGGTAGGAGGTTGAGCCTTTTGTATCTTGTCGACCTTGTCGTCGACAGGCCATCTCTTCCCTCTTCCGATCTCATGTCCCAGATACTGCAGTTGTTCATAACCGAAGTAGCACTTGGAGGGTTTCGCTGCAAGGTTGGCGTCTTTCAGGGCTTTCAGGACGGCCTTGATCGCTTCAATGTGTTGTTCCCATGTTGCAGTCGCGATCAGGATGTCATCCATGAAATGGTAGACATCTTTGCGATTGAGAGGACCCAGGAGCTTCCGCATCATCCGGTTGAAAACGCTGCCCGCGGTCTTCAATCCAAATGGCATGTTGATCCACCTCATTTGCCCTAATGAGGTCGTAAACGCTGTCTTGTCTCGGTCTTCCTCTTTGATGGGAATCGCCCAATATCCTTTGGTCAAGTCCAACTTGCTGAAGTATCGTGCATCGGCGAGTTCAGAGAATAGATGTTCCACATCTGTGATTGGTTCAGCGTCGTTCTCGATGACTTTATTTGCTTCTCTGAAATCATTGCAGAAACGCACTGCTTTACCCTGTGCTTTCTTCACGATCACTATCGGAGCGTTGTAGGGTGAAGTGGCTGGTTCGATAACCTTCAAATCCAACATCTCCTTCACTTCACGTTCCACCACGTCCACTAACGCATGAGGTATGGGTCGTGGTTTCACGTACACAGGTCGATCATCAGTCATCTTGATGTTGCAGATTTCTAGAGTCGTAGCTTTTGGTACATCAGTCAACGATGCGCTGAATTCTGTACATGCGTCTCTGACTTCACGTTGTTGTCTTGCCGTCAATGTGTCAGCTACATGTACATCTTTCTCATTCTCGGTACGTTTTGTAGACGGAATGAGTATGCTGGGATCAGGTCCCATGTTGGCGAATATTTCGTCATCTTGTTCTTCCAGATCTTCGACGACTATCGCGCTCTGTTCCACCACTTCTTCTGGAAGTTTCTCTGGTTCAGCGATCATTTCTCGTTCATGGTACTCTCGCAAAAGGTTGATATGATAGACACGAGTTTGGCGACCCACTTTGATCTTGTAATCAAATGAGTTGATCTTCTCCTCGATCACGTATGGTCCCTTCCATGCAAGTTCTAGCTTGTTGTGTTTCGTTGGCAGTAGAAGCAAAACTCTGGTGCCGACAATGAGTTCTCTCTTCTTCGTCTTCTTGTCGTAGAAGTGAGCTTGTCGTATTGCTGACTTGGCGAGATGGTCGCGGGCGATCTTGCACGTTTCTTCAATGCGATTTCGCAGATCAATAACATGTTCAGCCGTCGTGCGTATCTCGTCGTTGCTTTCTTCTTCCGTCCACAGTTGACGCAATACTTGCATTGGTCCACGCACTGTCCGCCCATACAGAAGTTCGAAAGGAGAAAATCCAAGTGAATCTTGGGGAACTTCTCGGTATGCGAACAGTAGTGCTGGCAAGTACTGGTCCCACTTGGTCGGTTGTTCAAAAGTCATCTTCTTGAGCATCGCTTTCAAAGTTCCATTGAAACGTTCTACAACACCATTGCATTGAGGATGCCAAGGTGAAGTTGTCAATCCCTTGATTGCGAGCAGTTGGTTGACTTGAGTCATCAACTCGCTGGTGAACTGCGTTCCGTTGTCGGTCAATACTTCTTCTGGAAGTCCCAATCTTGTCCAGAATGTCCATAGCGCGTCAGCCACGGTTTCTGCCTTTATGTCTTTGAGAGCAACAGCTTCAGGATATCTGGTCGCGAAATCCACCATCACTAGGATATACTGCTTCTTTGTCTCAGACATGGGTTTGATTGGTCCTACTATGTCAACGGCTACACGCTTGAACGGAGTTTCAATCAGAGGCATCTTTCCCAGAGGTACCTTCCTCGTCCGTCCTTTTGGCATAGTACGTTGGCACACGTCACAAGAACTGCAGTAGCGTTTGATGTCACCCACGATCCCCGGCCAAAAAAAATCTTGCCAAATCCGTTCTCTTGATTTCTTCTGTCCGAGATGGCCCGACATCGCCGTATCGTGTCCGGTGGACAATACCTTCGCTCGCATCTTGTGAGGTACTACTACTTGTCGGTGGTCCTTTCCTTGCTTGTCACTGTATTGGCGATATAACACGTCCTTGTCATAGATGAACTGAACTCGCCCTCGAGTTACATTCGTTCGTGCCAACACATGTAATTTCTCAAGGCTTTTGTCGTCTTGTTGTTCTCTCTTTAGATCAGCAACGGTGAAGATCTTTCCTTCCATAGGAAAACTGGGAATTGACGCATTCCCCTCCTCTTCACGTTTTTCTTGTCCTCGGGTAACGGCTGTTGCAGTGGTTTCAGGGATTACGGTCTCACGGACTGGATATACAGGTGTCTCGATTTTCTCCGATCCTACACCCATCGAGTTTCCAATCAACACAGGATGGACAGGATTCTCCATGACGCTAACTTCGGTTTCTCCCACGAAGTACGGCGTGTCCATGTAAACGTGTGCGACCGATAGTTTCTCTTTCACTGATTTCTTCGCCAAAGACGTTTCTTTTGTGCGCGTAGTAATCTTGCTAGCTGGTACTAGTTTGGAATCAACAATCGTAGAGGTGCTTCCGGTGTCGCGGAAAGCAGTGACTACCTGGCCTTCAACCACGATTTGGGACAGTTTGGTGAATTTCTTGTGAACACATTTGTCGCACAGTTGATCATGTGTCGCATTCCCCTCGACGTCATTCTCGTCTTGAAATGCGGCACTGGCTGATTCATCTTTCGGATGCTGGCGACAATCCTTCTTGAAATGGCCCAATTTTCCACATCTGAAACATTTGACGCTGGTTCTGCTTTTATTTCCTTCGTCCTTGTCCTTGTTTGTGGAATTCGTCCCGTGTGCTGCCTTGTGTCCTCTCTCTTCAGGTTTCTTCCCATGTCTACGGTTTTCTTTGGGTCGGTTTTCTTCGTAGAGAGTTACGGTGTCGATCACGTCATCAATGCTGTTTGGTTTTCTATCCTTCACGTACGTGACGAGTTCAGTAGGCATGCTTTCATACACTTGTTCCGTCAGTATGAGGTCTTTGAAATCATCGAAACTTTCTCCGATATTGGACATTTCAACCCAGCGATCGAGGAACAAGGAAATCTGAGTAATGAACTCTTTGTACGAGTCAGCGTTTTCTTTCCGTGTGTTTCTGAATCTTTGTCTGTATGTTTCCGCAGTAATCTGAAATCTTTCCAGCAAAGTCTTCCTGAGCAAGGCGTAGTCGCGTGCATCAGCGACTTTCATCTTGGTGTAAGCAGTGCGTGCTTTACCTTTTAGCAGTGCGGACAAACGTACAGACCAAGTGTTAGGGTCCCAGTGTGATGCTTCAGCATGACGTTCAAATTGCAGAAGGAACGCTTCTACATCGTCTTTGTCTTCGAGGAATGGTAACTTCGGTTGGTAGTTATCGGTATCGCGAGGTCTATGATTTCTGTGATTGTTATTGTTCTGATTTCCTTCTTCTTCATCGCCTCCGCGATCGCGTGAGTTTGTTGCGCGAGCTAATTCGACCTGAATCCTCAACTCCTCGAGTCGAGTTTGTTGCTCGCGTTCTTCTCTTTCACGTTCAACACGGTCGGCACGTTCACGTTCAGCGTCGGCACGTTCACGTTCAGCAATTTCCGCACGTTCAGCACGTTCACGTTCACGTTCAGCGTCGGCACGTTCACGTTCAGCAATTTCCGCACGTTCAGCACGTTCACGTGCACGTTCCGCACGCTCACCATTCTCACGCTCACATTCCAGAACAAAATCACGCAACTCAGATCCCTCCAAACCAAGTAACTTCCCTTTATCCATCAAAATCCTCGTCGCTTCCAGGGCTGCATCCACTGAAGTAGCCATCTTACCTGTCTGCTTTCTACGTCAATCTCACCACACGCCTTCACTCCAAATTTTAGGACGTGCGAAGTTTCTATATCGGGTACTGTGCATGGAATTTATCTCATCACAGACTATCTCGAACCTACTTCGCATTTATGGAAAAAATCAGTTATTACAAACTGTAACTGAACAATGTTACTGTCAACTCGTAAACATTCGTTCTGTGACCTAGAGTGGTCAATACAACTGCGGCTCGACTCCCAGTATTATCACTCTAGTCTATCACCATACGTAATCCAACGTATATAAAGATCCCACGGTTTCTATCTAGAAAATTTCTTAGAACTAATTGAAGTAGCTAATTTCAACACTAAGAAAGTATCCGTGATCTTCAATATTATGAATAGTTTATTAGCTAGATACTCAGACTCTGTCCATTGAATCTGTCACCACAAATAGTCAAATGACTTTTCCCATGTGCGTGAACGTAAATAAACTAGTTCAAAATGTTTTTGCGAAATATCTCCATTTCGACTTCCTTTTTGTTTCGTTGGTTCTACTTAGAAAGGAATTTGAGCCGTTCCCCAACAGAATGTTGCCAACTAATCCTACCTGCTAGAACTAGATCTACAGATAGATGAAAGTGATCTAACTTTCACTTCCCAGTTTTGTTTTTTTCCTCGAGAGTTACATTTTGTTTTTACCTTCAGTAAGGTTGTGTTATTTAGTTTACCTTCATTAAGGATGTGATCTACAGTGAGTTTTTACCCATACTACACTATAGTTTTCCTTTAAATAAATACACAAATAAACCATATACTAATTACTTAACTAATGAATGATCAATGAATACACACAAACCACACAAGACAATTTCTTCACATGTATCTAAACGAAATAGCCTATCCCGGACGAGGCAACCAATATGTCACAATCCGATGGGAGGATTTTCACGTGTCCGGCTCTTTCAAGATTGAATCTCGAATTTTGTTAATGTTGTCTAGGGTATGATTATTTGGCGGCTGTTCGCTTTTATAGTTAGTGATATGCGTGGTTCCTTTTAACTTAATTGAACGATAGACAGACTCAAAAGTATCGACAGAAAGAATAAACACTGGAAGCAACTGGACGAACACCACTACAATGAGTGAAAAACGGCTTTAATTTTGGTTACTCATCTTCATGCATCGACGTACTCGGCACTACAGGTCAAGGATCAGGTGTGAGAGGTTTGATCTTGCCGAATGAGCGACTGTAAGCTCTCGGAGTGTTTATACACGGCGTCGGTGATGAAGATGATGTCTTTAAAGTTTAATGTCTTGACGATGAGTTCAACGATGATGATGATGTCCTTGATGATGTGACGAACGATGTTGAGGATGCCCTTGATGTCTTCGACGATGAGGTGAATGACGATGATGATGCCCTGGATATCTCGGCGATGGGGTGAACGGTGATATCAGTTCTTTAACACGGTTCCATCTCTCTCTCAGTTGGCGTCCGATTCATCTCCAGCTTGCATCTACACGAGCGTCTAACCAGCATCTAAACAGCATCTAAACAGCATCTAAACCTGTCGATCAAAGTGAAAACAACATGTTATCATCAGCTTTATGAGCCTAACATCTATCTAATCATTCTGACCGTTACTTACAACCAATGGAATTTTGGATTTCGTCCAACTGCTTCGCCTTTGAAACACACAAAACAGATGAACGTAGGGATGAAAATGTGCCGCTCTACTTCTGAAATGAAGAACGATATTATTACTTCCCTTTTTCCTACTTTAGCAGTTTCTTACCTGCATAATTCAGGTTTGTGATGAAATATAACTCCCGAGAAAAAAAAGCTTGAATTGTTCTCCAAAATGGAACGAGAATCAACTGATCTTGGTGAATGGACTCAAAGTAAAACTCTACGCTACGAATATAGGCCTTCGCACGTGTCTCAAAACAATTCAATAAAACAACTCTTCCATACATCTTTTAACGCGAAGTACAAAAGACAAATATCTCAAGTCTTTATTGATAGAATCATCGTATGAATTTGCAAATCTAATAATCTTTCATACGGTGTAGGCGTAGAGATCTATCATAACCATTTCCAACCTCGTGTTTTCCTCTGTGTCATTCTTCCTTTTTTGACGTCACGCTTTTGACGTCATTTCTCTTTACGGCGTTCCGTCTCGCAAGGAAATGACTTAAGGGTGTCACCCATGGAAATAAAATCCAATGTTACTATAATGCGTAACAATGATGACAAATGTTTTATGTGGTGTGTTCTGGCAAGACTGTACAGTGTAAAGAAAAATGCAGAAAGAGTGTCTAACTATCATGCATACAGAAATAAACTAAACTTTACTGGTATTGAATTTCCTGTCAGCATTACAAGCATTGACAAATTTGAACAGCAAAACAAACCCATCACCGTAAATGTTTACACGTGGGATGAGGAAGATGAACTGAAACCAGTCAGAATATCAAAGAACTCACCAACGATTGGTGATTGTGATACTAACCATGTTGACATGTTACTAATGACTGATGGTGTAAAATATCATTACACTTTGATTCGTACAATGAGTAGACTGATGGCGAGCACAAGCAATCACAATAGTAAACAAGACTTTTGTAGGCGATGTCTCTTGCGTATTCCATCAATTCATGCAGCACTTATACACAAGCAACATTGTAAGAGCGTTGATGATGCGGTTGTGAAGTTAACAACACCGCCGCCAGACAGCAAAGTGTATTTTAAGAATGTATGCAAACTACAGAAAAGTCCTTATGTTGTTTATGCTGACTTTGAATCTATCATTGTGCCATATGAAGGACCTTTACCAAAAGACCTACCTAAAACAGTAACTCTAAGTAATCATCAAGTCTGTTCATATGCATTTATTGTTGTTAGTTCAGATGGTAAACATTCTAAACCGCAATTGTACAGAGGACCTAATGCAGCAAAGAACTTCTTACAGCAAATGAACCAAGTGCGAAATGACTGCTCCAAACAACTGAATCTTTCAGACATTGTTATGAAACCTGAAGACCAAGAACAGTTTAACTCTACCACACAGTGTTGGATATGCGAACAAAGTCTAACACCAAACACAGACAATCCAATAGTAAGAGATCATGATCATGTAAGTGGGCAGTTCCGAGGAGCAGCACACAGCAAATGTAATCTACAATTAAAGTTTGATCCTAAGACTTGGAAGCTTCCAATCTTCTTCCATAACTTGCGCGGTTATGATTCACATCTGATCATGCAGGCAGTAACTGATGAATACAAAGCAAGATGCATTGCGCAGTCTTCAGAAAAGTACATGGCCTTTACTCTGAATAGTTTACACTTCTACGATTCTGCTCAACATCTGATGGGAACACTTGAGTCTTTATCTTCATCACTAACTGCTTTCCCAATCACATGTAAGTACTTTGACAGTGACTTAGTTAGAAAGGGAGTCTATCCATATGAATACATGGATTCGTGGGAGAGGTTTGATGAAGATGAGTTACCACCAAAGGATGCTTACTTCTCACGGCTGAAGGGTAAAGGTATAAGTGACGAAGACTATGAACACGCTAAGACTGCATGGAATAAATTAGGATGTAATACAATGGGTGATTATCATGATCAATATTTGTTGGCCGATGTTTGTTTACTTGCAGATATATTTGAGAATTACAGAAGAACATGTATGAAGCACTACAATCTAGATCCTTCACATTACATATCTGCACCAGGCATGAGCTGGGATGCATTTCTTAGATTTACAGGAGTAAAGATTGACTTGCTATCAGATCTACCTACACTTCAGATGATTGAAAATGGACTACGTGGAGGAATCAGTATGGCTTCACACAATTACTGCAAAGCCAACAACAAATACTTGGACGACTTTGATCCTATGAAACCTTCTAATTACATCATGTATCTAGATGCAAACAATTTGTATGGTTGGGCAATGTGTCAGACGCTTCCACTTCGGAACTTTAAGATCTATTCAGGACCATTTTCACAATGTGTTGTGCTGACAATATTAAAAGCAGGCCCAGACAGTCGAAAGGGATGGATACTAGAAGTTGACTTAGACTATCCACTATCACTTCATGATCTACATAATGATTATCCTTTAGCGGCTGAGAGGTTAAAAGTAAACCCAAGAGAACCTCCAAAGCTGGTGCCCAATCTGTTTCACAAAAAGAAGTATGTGTGTCACTACAGACTGTTACAGTTTTACATTAGACATGGATTAATTTTGAAGGCTGTTCATCGTATAATTTTATTTGATCAAGAACAGTTTATGAAACCTTACATCATGAAAAACACAGAACTGAGAACCAAAGCCGCTGATGCATCAGAGAAAGACTTTTTTAAACTGATGAACAACAGTTGCTTTGGTAAGACAATGGAAAACCCACACAAGAGAAAGGATGTTAGACTTGTTACAAGAGAAAATGAGGCCATCAAGCTGACATCCAAACCACAGTATCAAAACTTTAAATACTTTCATGAACAGCTGTATGGTATCTTAATGAAAAAACTTGTAGTCAAGCTTGACAAACCAGTATTCATAGGCTTTACTGTGCTAGAGTTGTCAAAACTGTTGATGCTTGAGTTTTTGTATGATTATTTGAAACCAAGATATCCCAAATCGAGAGTACTTTACACAGACACAGATTCATTCTTACTTGACATTCCAGCGGATGACATTTACAAAGATCTAGAAGCTGAAAGTCCTGCAGTAAAAGGAAAAGATTCTTTTTATGACACTTGCGACTACCCTAAAGAATCACCATTGCACTCAAATGTTAACAAGAAGGTTATTGGAAAGATGAAAGATGAAATGAATGGGAAGATAATTAAGGAGTATGTTGGATTGCGTGCAAAGATGTACAGTGTTGCAAGTGAGAAAGGGGTGGTTAAAAAAGCAAAGGGTGTAAGCAAACAGGTTGTAAAGTCGAGCATATCGCATGATAACTACAAGGAAGCACTGTTTCAGAAGCGAGTGTTTCACCATGACAACCCTAAGATCAGTTCCACGCTTCATCAGATCAACACAACTATTGTAAACAAGAAATCTTTAGATGCTAATGACACAAAGCGCGTTTATTCATCACCAGAATATTCTTATGCAATTGGGCACTGGAGGACAAACGCGGCTCCAAATAGTCTGAGTGTGTAATAAGAATTTTTGTCAATCGGGAAAACCCGCTATGACAGCTTTGTTTTGACTGCAGCGGGGAAAAGGACGTTGCTTGTGAAAGGGGAGTGTTTGTGAAAGGGGAGAAGGCTTTGTTGAGTTTCAAAGCAGCCACCAAGTACACTTATCAAAAGCTTGATTCAATAAACAAGTCATTTGCATAAGTTAACACTCGGCGGCCGCCCGAAGGCAGCCTAAAAAGTTTATAGTAGGGCGTTGAAGCAGGGTGAAGCAAAAACAATAACACAGCTGAAGCAGGGTGTTGAAGCAGGATGATTAAGAAGACAGCCAAAGCAGGGCAGGCGCAGCAAACCGTACATGCATGATCGTTACTATATTTAGAATCACGTCATTACTATTTTTGAAACCGTACATGCATGATCGTTACTATATTTAGAATCACGTCATTACTATTTTTGAAACCGTACATGCATGATCGTTACTATATTTAGAATCACGTCATTACTATTTTTGAAACCGTACATGCATGATCGTTACTATATTTAGAATCACGTCATTACTATTTTTGAAACCGTACATGCATGATCGTTACTATATTTAGAATCACGTCATTACTATTTTTGAAACCGTACATGCATGATCGTTACTATATTTAGAATCACGTCATTACTATTTTTGAAACCGTACATGCATGATCGTTACTATATTTAAACACTTGTCTAACAGTGCAGGTGCAGTGTGATACTTCTGTTGTTGCGCACAAACAAGCACTGTAAGTCTAAGACTGGGACTGTTGGAGCTCTGATGTGACAGGAATATGCGGCGTTTCTGACCAGTACTCTCTGTACTCTTCGATCTGGAGCATCTCTTCGATTTGTTTAAGTTTGCCCATGATAAAACTGATTGGCAAACCAACAGTGGTAAATCGCGGAAATGCATAAAGCGATCTAGCAACGGCGCGTAGTCTACGCGCATGAACATCGGAATAGCCAGTTTTTGCTTTCAACCAGTCAGCCCACGTTTCTTTCATTCTCCCTTCTTTTCTTTGCTTCTCCTGCCATTGTTTGCACATAATCAAAAACTGTCCAAACTGAATGTAAATTAAGATTTGTTGTGCGTCCTGTCTTTTGAGATTTCTCATCCCTTTTTGCAGTCTTTCCACAATATCTTTTTCATTTTCTGCTTGAGCAAAATAAGCATTTGTGAAAGCTTCTGTGGATATAGCATGGCTAACATCTGCTTGGTTTGAAACGAGATAGTGATGTAAATCACTTGGCGTTGTTGGTTCTACTCTCTTTTTCTTTCCGTCTTTTTCTTTGAACAAATCTTCTATCTTCCTTTTTGGTTTTTTGGGCAGTCTCATTAATCCTTCTGTTTTAGCCTTAACTGCTATTAAGGCCATCTGCTCAAAATATTTTCTATTCTCTTCTAGTACATGCTGTTCTTCTTCTGTCCAAAATTCTGATGGTGTTGGCGCTGGTAGTGGGACATTACAAGCTTGTTCCATGTCAGGTAGAATTAAAGTTGTTGACCGCCTAGAATAATCTAACAATTCTTGATGAACATTTTGCGATTCAAGAAGCTCTTTCTCTAATTCTGCGACATTCACCTTGTTAAATTAAGCACTTTTTTCACTGAAACACAAACACGTCTTCACAGAACAGCACCTCAATACGAAATGGCGAGACAGGTCTGCCTGGTTGCTAACAACACAAACTAGATCGGGTTGTTATCAACACACAGTGGTGGGCGGAAGTGACGTAACTGTTGCTATCACATGATTTAATCTTGTCTTGCCATTGGAGGAATATAGAAGACGACTAGCTTGCAGGCTGGCTGTTTGTTTTTACCAGATCAATACGGTAGTCTTGGGCTTGGCTACGACGGGCAGATTGGATTAATATTTCAATGGAAACTAAATTTAGCGTTGTATCAGAGAAAGGGAGAATGTACGTTCTGGGTTACTGATTCCGACAGACCCGGCATTGGTTCAAAACAACCTTACTTTACTGTATTTTTTTGGTATGGATTTATGCAGTATTTTTCTGATTTTGTCGCATGTTTCATTTTAGTAAAAGTTTAGTCCAGAAGCCTATTTTGCGTTAATATTTAGGGTCTGTCGGAATCGGTGAGCCAGAACGTACATTCTCCCTTTCTCTAAGACATTTTTTTCGTATGTGTTCTTTTGAGTTCACATGTCAATACCACCCAAGCGCGTTGTTGCTTTTATACAAAAATAGATCCCCAATTTCAATATTTAATTTGTGTTGAAGTTTGCAAAATGCAGATTTGTTTCAATCATACTGAACAAAGTCATCACTATGAGTTATTTCTAATATGCTGACTGTTAGCAAATGACCACTGACATGTCGAGAAAAAAGATATCAAGCATGAGCCTTTTAGGCGAATGCTGATATCGTTTGTGAGACATGTCTGTTATCATTTGCTAACAGTCAGCATATTAGAAATAACGGTTTTATTACCTTTAATTCGACCAAAAGAAATTTCGAAGCGACCCTGCGAATTAGACAAAACAGCCGCAATGGGAACTGGAGCGGCCCGACAAAACTACGCGCCAGCACGCGCTAGCACGCGCCAGCACGCGCTACCTTGAACCATAGCACTTACATACTTTTTTTTATATTTCTAGTTAGTTCATCGTCCATTCTCACATAATACAACATTTCAAACTTCAATGATGAAAAATACGGAAGTTATGACGAGTTTAAGGAGAGCTAATGCACTACTCTCAAATCCGACGATTTCTGCCATTGACTAAACAGCGTGCTACCACTTTGAAGTAGACGCTACCCGGTGATCCATAACACTTACATAATTTATTTTTATAGTCTATATAGTTCATTGTCCATTCTTACATAATACAACATTTCAAGCTTGAGTGTTGAACATTTCCTTAAAATTGGTACGCGGCGCGCAGTTTTAGTCACTGCCGGATTTTGTCGGATTTGAGAGTAGCGCATTAGCTCGCCAAAAACCCGTCA
>NW_027128911.1:0-27500 GCF_037325665.1 Littorina saxatilis
CCACCCTCCCACAAGAGTCCCTCCCTTCTTATACAACCACCCCCTTTTATGCCCGACCTCCCCCATTAAGACCCTTTTTGTTTTTAAAGATTGTTTGTTCATAACCTCTGTAAGTTAACCCACATTTGTAAGACTTAACCCCAATAAAAAAAAATATATATAAAAATCCTCTTTCAGCTTCATAAATTAAATGTTCAAGAGAAACCTTGGCATCAGAATAATCGACAAAAACTTGATCAAAAGTGTGACCTGTAATATTCCAGATATGTTCAGTGGTGATCATCTTGTCCAGCAAACATGTCCATGCTATTACTGTGAACATATACGAAACAAGCTACATGTTGGTCATGTCTGCTGATTAATAACACCTACAATTGTAGGAAATGTGGAGGCTTTGTTTCCAAAATATCTAAAACA
Organism: Littorina saxatilis; assembly: GCF_037325665.1. Taxonomy (NCBI): domain Eukaryota; kingdom Metazoa; phylum Mollusca; class Gastropoda; order Littorinimorpha; family Littorinidae; genus Littorina; species Littorina saxatilis. The sequence goes on from NW_027128911.1 coordinate 418, forward strand.
AAACTCAACTTAAAAAGTTGAAGAGCATGACCCCGCTGTGATCCCAACATTTGACGAAGGTCAATCAAATCGGGGTCAAATCGGAAGATTATCAAATACCAGAAGTCTGAAAATGTTTAAAGGTCTAGCTTCAAAATCATCCCAGATAATCCGTTAAGTTTTTTGATCGGACATCAAATGCGCACACTGTGTGGATTAAGAGCATAGCGCCATGAACTAGCCCTTACTTTACGTTGGTGAACAAAGCTCTCTCTCTCTCTCTCTCTCTCTCTCTCTCTCTCTCTCTCTCTCTCTCTCTCTCTCTCTCTCTCTCTCTCAATTTCTCTCCTGCGTGCGTCTGTTTTTGCGTGTGTGAGCGAGTGTAGGTCAAGTGTTAACTTACATCGCTCATGTTTCCCAGCACCTCCTCCAGACAGCGTCTCGTTGTGTCGGGCAGGACAATGGCCTGGTGGAGGGCTGGCTGTGTGACCAGGTCACCCAGAACACAGCGCCTCACAACATCTCTGGCTTGCTTCAGGTACGCAGCGGCCTTCTTTAGTTCTTCTTGAACTGCAAGGGGGTCGTCTTCTGTCTGAGGTATGATTGCCGCCATCATTATCCCACGCTCGCGATGTATGACGAGGAGGTCAACAAAGTCCTCCTTCAGGTTCAACGGCTCTGCCTTGACGCTGTTCATGTTTCTGGCTGCTGCACCAGCATAGATGCTTTGGGAATCAGCGCCATATACACCAATCTTAGCTTGGGTCAGAATTACCATAAATTCTTTCCCCCTTGCGGCTTTGTCCTTTATCTGATTCATGCAGTTGTGGACATTTTTCAGCACTCTGTCTATGCGGACAGTGTCCATGACCTCTCTACTCTCATCTATGTCTATTTGTTGCTGTGTTTTCAGTACCTGGATTCTCTCACCTTCTCCGATATATACCATTGTCTCATGCACAGTGTCAATGTGAGCCGGGGGGATTATGTATGATTCGCTCTCAAGGTGAGGGAACCAGGCGTTGAGAAACTCTCTCTGGAATCAAAGACATGATGATGTACTGTCTGCTCACTTCTAGTACCATTCACAACCTACGTCAATTATGAAGACGGTGGAAATACAGACACCAAATAGGGACGTATGTCTGGTTGGTGGTTCACACAATATTTGCCTACAACACAACAGATAATTTTTTTTTTTTTTAAAGTTGCTCTATATCATGTAAATTCAAAATGAAAAACAAAAACAAGGAAAACAACAACAACAACAACAACAACAACAACAACAACAACAACAACAACAACAACAACAACAACAAAAAGAGTCACACTAATGATAATGCACCTTATTCATTTGAAACATAACTTCAAGTCTTAAAATAATGTTTCGGTGGGTGGTTTTTTTTCTGAGATGAATTTACCTCATGGTCTGACAACCTTAACACTTGGTCCTCTGATTCCTGTGATCTTGCCATCAAGGGCGGGGCAGGAGAGGCAGCCTGGTTCCCCGGTGACCCAGAGGTACTGCACGGCGGAGCACATTCCACAGCCGGTCCCTGTGTGATGTGCATGATATAACCGTCACTTCTGTCATAGCACTGTTCATATATGTAATGATCAGGATATTACTGTCATTTCTGTCCTAGCACTGTTCATATACAGTAAGGACTATGCATAATATTACCGTCACTTCTGTCATAGCGATGTTCATATGTGTGGTTTGCATGATATCACAGTCATTTCTGTCATAGCGCTGTTCATAATTATGAGTGGTGTGCATGATATGACCGTCATTTCTGTCATAGCGATGTTCATAGTGGTTTGCATTATACTACCGTCACTTCTGTCATAGCGCAGACGGGCGCTGTGGCGGGGTGGTAAGACGTCGGCCTCTTAATCGGAAGGTCGAGGGTTCGAATCCCGGCCGCGGCCACCTGGTGGGTTAAGTGTGGAGATTTTTCCGATCTCCCAGGTCAACTAATGTGCAGACCTGCTTGTGCCTTATCCCCCTTCGTGTGTACACGCAAGCACAAGACCAAGTGCGCACGGAAAAGATCCTGTAATCCATGTCAGAGTTCGGTGGGTTATAGAAACACAAAAATACCCAGCATGCTTCCTCCGAAAGCGGCGTATGGCTGCCTAAATGGCGGGGTAAAAACGGTCATACACGTACAATTCCACTCGTGCAAAAACACGAGTGTACGGGGGAGTTTCAGCCCACGAACGCAGAAGAAGAAGAAGAAAGTCATAGCGCTGTTCATAATTATGAGTTGTGTGCATGATATTACAGTCACTTCTGTCATAGCGATGTTCATATGACATTGTGTGGTTTGCATGATATTACCGTCACTTCTGTCATAGCGCTGTTCATGTGAGTGATGTGCATGATATTCCCGTCACTTCTATCATAGCGCTGTTCAAATGTGTGTTATGCATGATATCTTTGTTACTTGTATGAGAGCGCTGTTCATGTGAGTGATGTGCACGACATTACCGTCACTTCTGTCATAGCGCTGTTCATATGAATGATGTGCATGATATTCCCGTCACTTCTGTCATAGCGCTGTTCATATGTGTGATGTGCATGATATTATCGTTACTTTTGTCATAGATATGTTCATATAAGTGATGTGCATGATATTATCATTACTTCTGTCATAGCGATGTTCATATGTGTGGTTTGCATGATATGACCGTCACTTCTGTCATAGCGATGTTCATATACATGTGGTTTGCATGATACTACCGTCACTTCTGTCATAGCGATGTTCATATGTGTGGTTTGCATGATATGACCGTCACTTCTGTCTTAGCGCTGTTCATAATCATGAGTGGTGTGCATGATATGACTGTCACTTCTGTCATAGCGATGTTCATAGTGGTTTGCATGATACTACCGTCACTTCTGTCATAGCGCTGTTCATAATTATGAGTTGTGTGCATGATATTACAGTTACTTCTGTCATAGTGCTGTTCATATGTGTGATGTGCATGGTATTATCGTTACTTCTGTCTTAGCGATGTTCATATGTGTGGTTTGCATGATACTACCGTCACTTCTGTCATAGCGATGTTCATATGTGTGGTTTGCATGATATGACCGTCACTTCTGTCTTAGCGCTGTTCATAATTATGAGTGGTGTGCATGATATGACTGTCACTTCTGTCATAGCGATGTTCATAGTGGTTTGCATGATACTACCGTCACTTCTGTCATAGCGCTGTTCATAATTATGAGTTGTGTGCATGATATTACAGTCACTTCTGTAATAGCGATGTTCATATGTGTGGTTTGCATGATATTACCGTCACTTCTGTCATAGCGCTGTTCATATGAATGATGTGCATGATATTCCCGTCACTTCTGTCATAGCGCTGTTCAAATGTGTGTTGTGCATGATATCTTTGTTACTTGTATCATAGCGCTGTTCATATGAGTGATGTGCACGATATTACCGTCACTTCTGTCATAGCGCTGTTTATATGAGTGATGTGCATGATATTCCCGTCACTTCTGTCATAGTGCTGTTCATATGTGTAATGTGCATGATATTATCGTTACTTCTGTCATAGATATGTTCATATAAGTGATGTACATGATATTATCATTACTTCTGTCATAGTGCTGTTCATATGTGTGATGTGCATGGTATTATCGTTACTTCTGTCATAGATATGTTCATATGAGTGATGTGCATGATATTATCATTACTTCTGCCATAGCGATGTTCAAATGAGTGATGTGCACGATATTACCATCACTTCTGTCATAGTGCTGTTCATATGTGCGTGATGTGTGTTGTGCATGATATCATTGTTACTTGTATCGGAGCGCTGTTCATATGAGTGATGTGCATGATATTACCGTCACTTCTGTCATAGTGCTGTTCATATGAGTGATGTGCATGATATTACCTTCACTTCTGTCATATTACTGTTCATATGTGTGATGTGCATGATATTATCCTTACTTCTGTCATAGATATGTTTATATGTGTGATGTGCATGATATTACCGTCACTTCTTTCATAGTACTGTTCAGATGAGTGATGTGCATGATATTATCGTCACTTCTGTCATAGATGTGTTCATATGTGTGATGTGCGTGATATTATCGTTACTTCTGTCACAGATATGTTCATATGTGTGATGTGCATGATATTACCGTCACTTCTGTCATAGATATGTTTATATGTGTGATGTGCGTAGAGGTTACATGCCGAGTCTCAGTGATTATTAAAAATAATGGTCGAAGTTAGCGGATCATGAAAAATGCGAGCTTCAGCGAGCTTTTTCATGACCGTGAACTGAGACCATTATTTTTAATAATCACTGAGACGAGGTGCGTAACCTCTTTATTCCTCCTTTCTTCAGTTATTCAAAGAAAACAGGAGTTTTTGTGCGAAAGTTTGATCGAATCCGAATCACTCAACCAGTCAACCTGCGCAGGCGATCGATTAATGCGCGGTTGTATAGTTCCGTGCAAATCATTCCATTCTGTTAACACTTCTTGTCAGTTTCCCTGTTTTAGACTAAAATCAAGTACACAGATATGCTGTTATTCTGCTGTGGCGGTAAAGGCAGATATTGTGTGTTCTGTTTATGTTTTAGTATCGCTTAGGATAATGTTTTTTCATCAAATGGGACTAGCAGACGAACTTTTGCACCCGTGTTCCAACGTTAATTACTGTATGAAGATCAGTTTTCTGGGGAAAATAGTGTATGAAACCGCTTTATGTTGTTTAAATTGATGAGATGTGTGCATTTGGTTGCGTGTGATCTGTTTATAAAATGAAATATTGTTGAAAACTGACCGTCGGATTGCAGTCAGTGTTGTCGAAGAAACTGCGTTAAAAGAAGGGGAACTACTCTTGTCGGCTAGAGTATGAGTTACTTGCCTTGGGAATTTGCTTGTGATGAACGGTTTGTGCACGGCAGATCTAGATTCAGAAAACAACAACACTCATGGATTTTATATGGAGATTCATGTGTTCAGGCCTGTAGTTGTTAATTTAAATGCGGTATGTTTGTATTGTTTGCTCCAGAGATGTATACTTCGTACGTATAGAGCGTTCGGAACTTTTCAGTCGCAAAAGTAGTACCAAAACAGAACAGCTTCTCAACCCATTGCACTATCGAGGATTCAGGCTGTTGCTGGCTCGTTATTTGTTTGGTTGCTGGGTCATTATCGAAAAATAACTAGCTCTACAAGTTTACAGAGGTAAAGAAGCAGAGGGGGGAATAAATGGTATTATCGTTACTTCTGTCATAGTACTGTTCATATGAGTGATGTGCATGCTATTATCGTTACTTCTGTCATAGATATGTTCATATGAGTGATGTGCATGATTTTATCGTCTCTTCTGTCATAGCGCTGTTCATGTGTGTGACTTGTAAACTTACTAAACATCCCCAGATTGCAGATGTGTGTCCCTTAAGGATACGGACAGATGATGCCATGTTATTTGTAATAGACGTTTTCCGGAGAAAAAAAACTCTTGTCAGGATGTTGGTGCGGTCTAGAGGAAGTAGGTTCCCCACAAAACTGCAGTCAAGCATCACAACTTCCGGAAGACTATCCACACCTCTGACGGGCTGTATCCTGCGATTGGCACGATCAACCAACTCCGATGTGTATGCTATGCGGTGTGCCCTACATATAATACCTTCTTTTTATTTTAAGAAATCATCGGAGCTACGAATAGCCACGGATGGCTTGCTGATCACTGTAAGTGTTTGCTGAGCACATGTGTTAAACTAATACCCCATGACCTCAAGCCAAACCCACATGACCTCGATCATAACACGTTGTAACACGTGCCACAACAGATTCTCTACTCCGATGAACTCTTGAACGTTATTTTGAAAACAAAAGGGTATCATATTGATCGCGCGCTACATGGCAAACACATGGGAGTTAGATGTGCGTACCGATCGCGGGATACAGCTCGTCGGAGGTGTGGAGAGTGTGCCGGAAGTTGTGATGTTTGACTGCAGTTTTGAGGCCGGGGAACCTACTTACCCAGACCACTGACAATCATAACAGAGTTATTTTCGAAAATCGTCTATTGTGCAAGCCATCGCTTATGAAGTGTTTACCGATTGTCATGTATTCAGTACCTTGTCAAATGTAGTCAGTACCTTGTCGAATGACTGCAGTTGTGATCGAAGGAACCCTTATTGCCTCTGTCCGCTCTGAACGGTACAGTCAAGCTGGGCAACAAGCTGAGCAGCACACTGACTCAGATCTGTAGGTCAACAGTTGCTGCTCGTACGTACGTACCGTATAATCCCTAGCAAACGCCCAACCCCCCCCCCCTCTCTGCACAGATTTCGGGTACAAGTAAGGGGTGGGCGTTTGCCAGGTATACACCCCTTTGCAAGATAAAGTGTCATCACATTTTCACAAGACAAAAAAAGTGATACAACATGTGATTTATGCAATTTTAACTGATGAAAAATAAACACACCGTTTGTTTACACAAATAAAGTTCAACGTTCTGTGATAGAAACAAATAAGAAGAAAAAACCGGCGAATCATCGAACAGTGTGCACAAATAGTAGATAAAGGAGGCCGAATGTCTTAAAACAAATTTTTTTAAAAAGAAAAAAAAAGGGGTGGGCGTTTCCTAGGTAGTGACCCCTCTGCACAACTTTAGGCCATTGGCCAAAAGTGGGGGGTGGGCGTTTGCTAGATACTGGGCGTTTGCTAGGGATTTTACGGTACTATTAGGATACTAAATTTGACCAACAAATTATTGCAACAAATTTCGCATGCTAAGAAAAGCATTAAAACACAATTCAGTTTAGTTGAACTTTGTATGCCCGAAAAGGTCATTATGTCAGCGGTTCATATGATTTGTCGGATTGGTGGTACTTTGTATAAGCATCCCGTGACAGCCTGTCAAATAAGGTCACCCCTAAAATCGACCTGACAAAAACCATAGCCCCGTATTTTAAAATCTGCAAAAAATCCGAATATGCACAAACCAAACACTTGGAAAGGCCATTCAATTTCCTGTTCAGAATATTTTGTTTTGTGCACTTTACTTCTCTAGTCTTTATGTAGCCAATGGTAGTCAGAAGTGTTTGGTTTGTGCATATTAATTTGTTTGCAGATTTTAAAATACGGGGCTAAGATTTTTGTCAGGTCAATTTTAGGGGTGACCTTGTCACGGGATGCTTATACAAAGTACCATCAACAAAAGAAACATAACGTCACAAACATTTCATTGAAGGTCGTGGCCCCATTTGAAGAGTGTAACAGTGTATTGCATAATTCTATAGCATTTGCATCTACTACATTCTTAATTTCTCATCAAAGGGGCTAACTTTCACATTCAGTAAAAATGTATCATAGTAAAATCTGTGATAATCACAGGAGTCCCTAAAGCTAGTGCTGACTGGGTGTAAACTGCAAAGACTCAGCTTACCAGTTTACGGGTTGGTGGTTGTGGTCCACTTGCAGCATAGCCAGGTTTGCCTGCCAGAATCCTGTCATTATCACACAAACACAATCCTGTCATTATCACACAAACAGAATCCTGTCATTATCACACAAACACAATCAATGGTGTACCATACGTATGCAGCAAAGCAAACACAGACCAGTATCAATTTGAGGTTTGGCTACCTTGTCATCAGGCATGGACAGAATATAGCGTCATGTTATTATGACACTTATTTCATGCAAACTGTGATCACACCCCTTGATTGGATATCATCGAATGGAATATCCCCAATAAACCAAAGCCAGCTTTAACACTATACCCCTACCTACTTAGTTTCAATCCAATAAGTGAATTGTAGTAATGTACCCGCTACCTGTACTCATTTCAGACTTTAATCTCAACACTGCTAAACAAATGTAATGGGGAGCATAAACATCCAGGAAAGTGTAAACTATTATCAGAAGAGGTTACATGGTTTTGTCAGTCTGAATATGTTGTTCAATGCCAAATTGCCATGCCTTTCCCCCCCCCCCCCCCCCCCCCCCCCCCCGTCCGTTTATTCTGCCATTGGTTCACGAGCAAACCGCGAGTAGTGCAGTCTGTGCACTGCTTACCATTCTACTGCCTCCTGTGTGGACATTTTCCCATACTGCATTGCATCCTGGGCATCCTCAAGCTCAAAGCCCATGGACGTCACTGCCGCAATCATATCATCAACCGTCTGCAACAAACACGGAGTGGGTCGATCAATCACAACACTGAACTAGTCGATATTTTAGCTTGATAAATACGTGATAGAAATGATGGGCACTGTCAAACTGCTATCTTCCCTGCCTGCAGAAACGAACCACAATTTTACTGTCACTTTGTGTTACAGTATTTGATTCCTAATATTCTAACTTGAAAATATGTGATTGAAATGAAGTGGCACTGTCAAACTGCTATCTTCCCTGCCTGCAACAGTTTCTACTATTAAGTTGCATGCTTCTGATTACAATCTACAATCACTTGGTCTATATCCCGCCATCCAAAATGTTTATGCATTTTCGTGTTCAATAAAATTGCAAAAACACAATTGATTGTTTTAATTAGAGTTCATTTCAAAACATTTAAAGAAGAATTGTTAACCAATAAGCTTGTATCTCTGTTGGGTGGTCACGTTAAAAAAAACTCCACCCACTTGATCACACTGTGCCAAAAATGGGACCCTAACATTTCATGCTCAAAATCAAAATGTACTAATGTGATGTCAAGATAACTGCCAGATAGGTCCATAAGACACAATAATCAATAGTGTGGCACATCATTTGTGAAACAATAAAATGTGTCAGAATCTGTACCTCGTGAGAAATAGCGATATTTTATCCCTTTGTACAGGGTGACCCAAAAAAAAGAGTACCCAAACAAAACGTCATAAATTGAACAAAAATAAAGCAATCTTCAAAAAATTTATTTACACACATAAGTAGCCTCTGCATAATTTGCACAGAAAATTTTAGCGTTCTAGCTTGTCTTTCAGGAAAGTTATGCTCATTCTACAGAACATGCTCCAAATGGCCTCCGCGCCGATTCAGGCAAACTTGAACTCGCCGCGCAAAGTTATCAATCACCCGCACACACTCCTGTTGCGAGATTCCGCGAATGGTTGTTGTGATGGCTCACTTGAGTTCTGCGATTGTCTGTGGGTTGTTCCTGTAGACGTTGTCTTTCAGGAACCCCCGAAGATAGAAATCTGGGGGATTTAAATCCGGGGGAGGCCATTTGGAGCATGTTCTGTAGAATGAGCATAACTTTCCTGAAAGACAAGCTAGAACGCTAACATTTTTTGTTGAAATCATGCAGAGGCTACTTGTGTGTGTAAATAAATTTTATGAAGATTGCTTTATTTTTGTTCAATTTATGACGTTTTGTTTGGGTACTCTTTTTTTGGGTCACCCTGTATGAGAATGATAGTAGGATTTGTTTCCATGCAGAAGAAATGTTAAACCCTCTTTGTCCCTTTCTCTGTGACACAGACCCGTTATTGTGTGTGCAAGTGCCTCGCCAGAATGAAACATGGAAACTAACCACAAATTTACAATCACTTTGTGTTACAGGTTTTGGTAACACAAAATCTGCTTCGCATATCCAGCGTTACGAGCAGAAGGGTGCGTTCGTCTGAACAAAAACCAGAACCTTGCACACACCGAAATATCATAACTGTAGTCAGTTCATTTGTCCTGATCAAATTCATCTCGCAAAATCGTGAAGGGGGTGGGGATGTAAGAAACGTGTAAAACACAGCGTATTCAAAACACAGTCCGTTCACTTGATCTCTTTAAGTCCCCCAAGGTCGACCTCTTAAACCTTAGATGAGTCTCTCAGATCGTCGTCCACTTTTGGCATGGCTAGCCAGAGACTGCATTAGTAAACGTACGAACTGAACATGTGACTGCATGCAGCATGCATGTTAACATTGTCCACTCGATTGATAGTTCTGTATTTTGTGACTAGGCGTATATCAACAAGAACCTGTTTTTTGACACCTTTAGAATGGGTTATGGGCGTTTACAAGGTACTATACTCTATACACAGTTTTTGACCCAAATTAGGGGGTGAGCGTTTGCTCGATACTGGGCGCTCACAAGAATTACTGTATATGTTGTTTGGACAAGTAGAAATGTATAATTTTTTTCGTATCTAAGAAATAACCTGCTATACCCGGATGGGTTTTTTTGGAAACCGTATGTGATGTGTGATTGACACGATATTACGGGCGCAGTGGCGAGGTGGTAAGACGTCGGCCTCCTAATCGGGAGGTCGTGAGTTCGAATCCCGGTCGCTGCCGCCTGGTGGGTTAAGAGTGGAGATGTTTCCGATCTCCCAGGTCAACTTATGTGCAGACCTGCTAGTGACTTAACCCCCTTCGTGTATACACGCAAGCACAAGACCAAGTGCGCACGGAAAAGATCATGTAATCCATGTCAGAGTTCGGTGGGTTATGGAAACACAAAAATACCCAGCATGCCTACTCAATGAAAGCGGAGTGAGCTGACTATGCTCTCAGAGTATAGTGTGGGGAACCCAAATGGGCAAACGAGCTCACACGTACCAGAAAAATTCTGGAACGCTGAAGAAGAAGAAGAAGAAGAAGAAGAAGAAGAAGAAGAAGAAGAAGAAGAAGAAGAAGAAGAAGAAGAAGAAGAAGAAGAAGAAGAAGAAGAAGAAGAAGAAGAAGAAGAAGAAGAATACCATGTCAAATGACTACAGTCCTACCGTAGGACAGTCAATACCATGTCAAATGACTGCAGTCCTACTGTAGGACAGTCAATACCATGTCAAATGACTACAGTCCTACCGTAGGACAGTCAATACCTTGTCAAATGACTACAGTCCTACCGTAGGACAGTCAATACCATGTCAAATGACTGCAGTCCTATCGTAGGATAGTCAATACCACGTCACATGACTACAGTCCTACCGTAGGATAGTCAATACCATGTCAAATGACTGCAGTCCTACCGTAGGATAGTCAATACCATGTCAAATGACTGCAGTCCTACCGTAGGATAGTCAATACCATGTCAAATGACTGCAGTCCTACCGTAGGATAGTCAATACCATGTCAAATGACTGCAGTCCTACCGTAGGATAGTCAATACCGTGTCAAATGACTGCAATCCTACCGTAGGATAGTCAAAACCGTGTCAAATGACTGCAGTCATACCGTAGGATAGTCAATACCATGTCAAATGACTGCAGTCCTACCGTAGGATAGTCAATACCATGTCAAATGACTGCAGTCCTACCGTAGGGCAGTCAATACCATGTCAAATGACTGCATTCCTACCGTAGGGCAGTCAATACCATGTCAAGTGACTGCAGTCCTACTGTAGGATAGTCAATACCATGTCAAATGACTACAGTCCTACCGTAGGATAGCCAAAACCGTGTCAAATGACTACAGTCATACCGTAGGATAGCCAATACCATGTCAAATGACTGCAGTCCTACTGTAGGATAGTCAATACCATGTCAAATGACTGCAGTTCTACCCTAGGATAGTCAATAACATGTCAAATGACTACAGTCATACCGTAGGATAGTCAATACCGTGTCAAATGACTACAGTCATACCGTAGGATAGCCAATACCATGTCAAATGACTGCAGTCCTACTGTAGGATAGTCAATACCGTGTCAAATGACTACAGTCATACCGTAGGATAGCCAATACCATGTCAAATGACTACGGTCCTACCGTAGGATAGTCAATACCGTGTCAAATGACTGCAGTCCTACCGTAGGAGCATGGAGTGCCTGATCAAAGAAACCCTTAACGCCTCTGTCGCTTTGACAAGTCACAAGTACTGTCCAGCTGGGCACACTGCTGAGCTGCAAACAGGCTCAGGTCTGTAGGTCACACATTGCTGAGCAGCACACTGACTCAGGTCTGTAGGTCACACACTGCTGATCAGCAAACTGACTCAGGTCTGTAGGTCACACACTGCAGAGCAGCAAACTGACTCAGGTCTGTAGGTCACACACTGCTGAGCAGCACACTGACTCAGGTCTGTAGGTCACACACTGCTGAACAGCAAACTGACTCAGGTCTCTAGGTCACACACTGCTGAGCAGCACACTGACTCAGGTCTCTAGGTCACACACTGCTGAGCAGCACACTGACTCAGGTCTCTAGGTCACACACTGCTGTTCGAATATTATTTCAATATGCACAGTATGCTCTATTCGCAAGACACACAACTATATCACGAAGATTATATTAACAAGTCGGTGTAAGACACACAACTATATCACAAAGATTATATTAAAAAGTCGGTGTAAGACAGAATCGTAGTCACATTTTCAGAGTGTGACAGTGTTTAGCATATTTCTACTATATCATCTGCATCTACTCCATTCTCCTCATCAGTTCCACATTCAGCACAAATCTGACAAAGTAAAGTCTGTGATAATCACAGGAGTCCCTAAAGCTAGTGCTGACTGGGTGTAAACTGCAAAGACTCAGCTTACCAGTGTACGGGTTGGTGGTTGTGCTCCACTAGCAGCATAGCCAGGTTTGCCTGCCAGAATCCTGTCATTATCACACAAACACAATCCTGTCATTATCACACACACACAATCCTGTCATTATCACACACACACAATCCTGTCATTATCACACAAACACAATCCTGTCATTATCACACAAACACAATCCTGTCATTATCACACAAACACAATCCTGTCATTATCACACACACACAATCCTGTCATTATCACACAAACACAATCCTGTCATTATCACACAAACACAATCCTGTCATTATCACACAAACACAATCCTGTCATTATCACACAAACACAATCCTGTCATTATCACACAAACACAATCAATGTTGTACCTAGCAAATAATGCAGTATCAATTTGAGGTTTTGCTAGCGTGTGGGGTGTTGCAGGTAGCTCTGTTTCCTCCTTGGGGATGAAGCTACCAGGGGAAGGGATTGTGTTGGAGGTGCGGGTAGAGGGGTAGCCCTCCCGGTGCTCCCCCTTGGACCTCCCTAGTCTAGGACCCTGGGTCTTCGCGAGGTGGCCATTGTGGCGTAATCCCTCCGGACTAGCATAACGTTTCCCTATCCCAAGACCGACCGTGCGTGGTCTATGACCACATCCTCTACGAGGTGACCCTATCAACTAGGCAGCGCAAGCCCCTAGGCGAAACACGGCGGATCTAGAGGAGAGAACCTCGATAAAAAATTTGAGCTGCCATGAAGACGGAGCATGTTGGCTGAGGACAGCGGGCAGACCTCCTGTGCCGACACCCATCTACAGGAGAAAACCAGGCATGCACGCATCAAACCCAACATGGCCATGGCCGGGCTAGCGTGTATTCAAACATGTAAAGAACAAAACAATAATGTTATTATGCAACCTCTATTTTGCCAAATGTGAGAAAACCCCTTGGTTGGATATCATGGAATTAAATATCCCCAATACACTGAAGCAAACGTTAAGACTACCCCAAACTTCTTAGCTTCAATCCATGAAGTCATTTTTTGGTAAAGTACCTCACTCAGTTCCTGTACAAGTTTCAGACTTTAAGTGAAAAACTGATGAACAAAGATCATTGGGAGCATTAACAACCATGACAGTGTAAACAATTATCAGAAGAGGTTGCATGGTTTTGTCAGTCTGATTATGTTGTTTAATGCCAAATTGCCATGCCTATCCCCCCTGTCCGTTTATTCTGCCATTGGTTCACGAGCAAACAGCGAGTAGTGCAGTCAGTCATTGGTTCACGAGCAAACAGCGAGTAGTGCAGTCTGTCATTGGTTCACGAGCAAACAGCGAGTAGTGCAGTCTGCCATTGGTTCACGAGCAAACAGCGAGTAGTGCAGTCAGTCATTGGTTCACGAGCAAACAGCGAGTAGTGCAGTCAGTCAGTCAGGTTCACGAGCAAACAGCGAGTTGTGCAGTCTGTCAGTGGTTCACGAGCAAACAGCGAGTAGTGCAGTCTGTCAGTGGTTCACGAGCAAACAGCGAGTAGTGCAGTCTGTCAGTGGTTCACGAGCAAACAGCGAGTTGTGCAGTCTGTCAGTGGTTCACGAGCAAACAGCGAGTAGTGCAGTCTGTCAGTGGTTCACGAGCAAACAGCGAGTTGTGCAGTCTGTCAGTGGTTCACGAGCAAACAGCGAGTAGTGCAGTCTGTCAGTGGTTCACGAGCAAACAGCGAGTAGTGCAGTCTGTCAGTGGTTCACGAGCAAACAGCGAGTAGTGCAGTCTGCCATTGGTTCACGAGCAAACAGCGAGTAGTGCAGTCAGTCATTGGTTCACGAGCAAACAGCGAGTTGTGCAGTCTGTCAGTGGTTCACGAGCAAACAGCGAGTAGTGCAGTCTGTCAGTGGTTCACGAGCAAACAGCGAGTAGTGCAGTCTGTCATTGGTTCACGAGCAAACAGCGAGTAGTGCAGTCTGTCATTGGTTCACGAGCAAACAGCGAGTAGTGCAGTCTGTCATTGGTTCACGAGCAAACAGCGAGTTGTGCAGTCTGTGCACTGCTTACCATTCTACTGCCTCCTGTGTGGACATTTTCCCATACTGCATTGCATCCTGGGCATCCTCAAGCTCAAAACCCATGGACATCATTGCCGCAATCATATCATCAACAGTCTGCAATGAAACACGGAGTGGGTCTATCAATCATAACACTTAATGGGTCAATATTTAAAGACATCCGACACTGATCGATTGACCCCCCGAAATAGATTTCGAAGATATTTTGCCTGTGATCTTTTCAGAATGTTTTGAAACAAGTGTGAAATCAAGCAGACAGTGTCTATGATACACAATTTTGAATATGATGACATGACAATGATCATAATTATAAACGAGGGTTGGGTAATTGAATGGGGTATCAGTTACAATTACAGGGCCTATTTTGATAGTGGAGTACATCGCTGGGTTAAGTTTGATGAAATAATGTGAGTCTATTTCAATCATTGTAACGCGTCTTACAGATATGGCTGAAAATAGCGTAATGACATGATGTTTTCTTTGGCTAAAATTAAATTAGTTTCTCAATTGGAATGAACATATTTCCCAGAGCGTGTGAGCGATGTTTGACCCAAACAGGACACCATGCAGTGCACAGTGCACACAATCACATATCTTTTTTCTTTTCTTTTTTTTAAAGACTATAACATTTTTGCATAGACCTGCAAAATATACCATTATCTCAATTTTGAAAATTGACATCAAAAGAGGTTGAAAATGTTCCTGTACCTTCAAAAATAATGCGTGTTGAGTGATATGTAAGCACAGTTTCAAAGTGTTCACAGCCTGCCATGTAAAACAACAACTCTCCACTGGGTCCAGTGCTTGGTTCACAAGACACTTACAGTCACGTGGAAGTGGCCGTGCTCAAATACCCGAATAATGAAACATAGCTCGGGAAAGAGTGACTCAGTGAGCTAATGCATGATTTGTCTCTCACAAAACACCTACACATCTGACTGCTACGATCAACTGTTTACAGAGGGGTAAAGACTGAACTGACTGCTACGATCAACTGTTTACAGTAGGGTAAAGACTGAACTGACTGCTACGATCAACTGTTTACAGAGGGGTAAAGACTGAACTGACTGCTACGATCAACTGTTTACAGAGGGGTAAAGACTGAACTGACTGCTACGATCAACAGTTTACAGTAGGGTAAAGGCTGAACTGACTGCTACGATCAACAGTTTACAGTAGGGTAAAGGCTGAACTGACTGCTACGATCAACAGTTTACAGTAGGGTAAAGGCTAAACTGACTGCTACGATCAACTGTTTACAGTAGGGTAAAGGCTGAACTGACTGCTACGATCAACTGTTTACAGAGGGGTAAAGACTGAACTGACTGCTACGATCAACAGTTTACAGAGGGGTAAAGGCTCAACTGACTGCTACGATCAACTGTTTACAGACTGACTGACTGACTATTAGGGTTTAACGTCCTCTTAGACCAGTTGGCCTATATTGGGACTGGTATTGGTAATTGGGGAAAAGCTCCTAATATGGACCGACTCCTAATATGGACCACCTCATGTTCTGACAAACTAACGGCACTAAAGCGCTCAAAACAATTCCATTCGCTTTATTCACCCTCTCTGGATAAGGTGCACATGTCAAAACAGTTGCAGAAACACAAACCTCAAAACCGTTAGGATTTTTCGCTTTTTTTCTCACTTTTGGCAGCGTTCACTCTAAATGTGCCGCCTAAAACGGACTCGTTTCTGTCCACAGCCAAAGCTTTTATCACACAAATATGGCTATATATGACAGCTTAGACCGTATTTGTTACATTATAGCAGTGTTTACCCCGAGTTTCTACTGCAAACAAAAAATAATAGCAAAACCTCAAAGTATGCGTGAGTCCCCTAATATGGACCACCTTCAACAAAACAAAGAAAATAAAAGCTCAAGGCAATTCTAATTAATTCATTAAGAAGCTTGCTAAAAATAACCTTTATTCCCCCCTCTGCTTCTTTACCTCTGTAAACTTGTAGGGGTAGTTATTTTTCGATAATGACCCAGCAACCAAACAAATAACGACCCAGCAACAGCCTGAATCCTCGATAGTGCAATGGGTTGAGAAGCTGTTCTGTTTCGGTACTACTTTTTGCGACTGAAAAGTTCCGAACGCTCTAATGTACGAAGTATACATCTCTGGAGCAAACAATACAAACATACTGCATTTAAATTAACAACTACAGGCCTGAACACATGAATCTCCATATAAAATCCATGAGTTCGGTTGTTTTCTGAATCTAGATCAGACGTTCATCACAAGCAATTTCCCAAGGCAAGTAACTCATACTTTGTCTAGCGACAAGAGTAGTTCCCCTTCTTTTCACTCAGTTTCTTCGACAACAGACTGTAATCCGACGGTCAGTTTTCAACAATATTTCATTTAATAAACAGATCACACGCAACCAAATGCACACATCTCATCAATTTAAACAACATAAAGCGGTTTCATACACTATTTTCCCCAGAAAACTTAACTTCATACAGTTTTTAACGTTGGAACACGGGTGCAAAAGTTCGTCTGCTAGTCCCATTTGACGAAAGAATATTATTTAAGCGATACCAAAACATATACAGAACACACAATATCTGCCTTTGCCGCCACAGCAGAATAACAGCATATCTGTGTACTTGATTTTAGTCCAAAATAGGAAAACTGACAAGAAGTGTTAACAGAATGGAATGATTTGCACGGAACTATACAACCGCGCATTAATCGATCGCCTGCGCAGGTTGACTGGTTGAGTGAATAGGATTCGATCAAACTTTCGCAAAAAAACTCCTCTTTTCTTTGAATAACTGAAGAAAGGAGGAATAAAGAGGTTACACACCTCGTCTCAGTGATTATCAAAAATAATGGTCTCAGTTCGCGGTCATGAAAAAGCTCGCTAAAGCTCGCATTTTTCATGATCCGCTAACTTCGACCATTATTTTTGATAATCACTGAGACTCGGCATGTAACCTCTACATAACTAGCCCTCGAGATTTCAAAAAAAATATATCAAATAGTCTTTTTTGTATGGAAGTTGATAATTTCACTCATTTTCACTCTGTTTTTGATCAGCTTCTTCAGTTTCCTGGTGTTCTTCAAAGAATGCTCTCCTCAACCCGAAACAGATAAATCTAAAGCATCTTTGAATTAGTCTGACGTGCACACTAAGTTGTGTCATGTTATTTTGAAGTATAGGGGGCTTTTAACAGTGATTCGTGAAGGCTGCTTCACTGGTCCATATTGGGCGCCCAGGCTCCTAATATGGACCATTTGTGACCGGATCTGACAAAATGGTAGATAACCGATTTTTGGAAAATTTTAGATATATATATGCATATCATCTGAAAGCTTAGAAAACAAGCTTTCATGTGATGTTTGAATGAAAAGGATACTCCCAAAAATGAAGACTCAGGAGCAGTTTGAAATACGGGTATTAATGGCGGCCATAATTGACCTACATTGGTATATTTCAATGTATCTCAAAAGAGGTTCCCGCGGGTTATCTACCATTTTGTCAGATCAGGTCACATTTGTGATTTTTTTCTGTATTTAATTTTTGCTGAATGTCTATCAAAGTTATTTCACTCTAATAAGGCCTAACGGTTAACCTAAGAGAGAAGCACTACCAAACACAAAATGAAACTTCTTCGCAAGAAAATAGGCTAGTTATCAGCATGAAACAAAAAGTGGTCCATATTAGGGGCCCTTCCCCTACGCTGAAGATATGGTGTGATACTTTGACTCGAACAATCCCGCTGTGACTGTCTTCTTCGACATACCAGCACTGGGTTTGTCTCGTCAAAGTATTGAAATACGATCATGATAACCAGAGACGAGAGATGTTGCATGCTATCTTCGTGTTTTCCAAGCCCTATGAGACTTTCGCTGCGAACGTGCGCACGTGTGCAAATGGGGTCGTTCGGACACCGAAGAGTCTGCACAAAGTAGATTCCCAGAAATAAATCTCTCGCCGAACGTGGGGTTTGAACCCATGCTGATAGCGGCCAACTGGCTACAAAGCCAGCGCGCTACTGAGCTACCCCCCCCCCCCCCCCCCCTACCCGTCCCCCGCCTGTTTACAGAGGAGTAAAGGCTGAACTGACTCACCGGATTTGTGGTGACACTGAAAATTGTTGCGGTAAATTAAAAACATCAACAATAATTGCAAAGACTCCAGGGGCCAGATTCATAAGGTAGCGGCGGCCAGACCGACGGTCGGCCGATTGTGGTTCCTCGACCGGTCACTGAAAAGCGCGTTACATGAGTGAATCGCCGTCATCCGCGGACAACTGCAGTCGCCCGACAGCACAGTAATTCGAATGGCTAAGTCGAGGGAAACATTTAGCAACATTACCAATTTCGTTTGCTCAATCGCACGTGAAAATGGCCGATTTCGAAGAAGAAACTAGTCTTGGCCCGCTCAAAATAACAATGAACGAGACTACTGGTCATTCCCTTGCGTGACATCAAACCCTCTTACGCCATAATGTGACGTCTTAAAGACTCAAACCCTGACATGTCTTCAGGATTACTGCGTCCCATAGATCAATTTTGTTCCTGAAACCCGATTACGTCGGATTACTGTGGCTCTGTAGGACAACTGCAGTTGGCCGACTGTGTTTCTGGCTTATGAAACTGGCCCCAGGTATGACGGCTGACAAGTGCCAAAACTGAAAATTAGTAATTAACCCGTGAAAGTTACTAATTTTCACGAGAAAATTACAATTATGACGTGAACATTATTAATGTTCACATGTTAATTAATAATTTTCAAGTGTTCATTACTAACTTTCAAGTGTTAATGTCTAATGTTTAGTTTTGGCTCGCCTCCTGACGGCTTACTAGCGCCAAAACTAAAAATTAGTAATTGTCACGTGTTAATTACTAATTTTCAAGTGTTCATTACTAACTTTCAAGTGTTAATGTCTAATTTTAGTTTTGGCTCGCCTCCTGACGGCTAACTAGCGCCAAAACTAAAAATTAGTAATTTTCACTTGTTAATAATACTAATTTTCATGTGCCTCGTGACTGTGGAGATTCAATGAGCATGCGCGACTGTTACACCGGCCAGAGTGAAACATCCTTCAATTCAATACATTTCTGGTCCATAGTTCTTTAATCCGATGCAAAGTAACAATAAAATCTGAGCGCATATGTAGATAGCCGTGACATACAACTGTCTGTCCGACAACTTGTTGAATAACGAATTCTATCGACAGATGTTTGTGAAAGTGTGTGAGACGAGACCGAACACACCCGTCTGCTAGTGGTCGGACCTTCGCACACGTCCGGCCAGACGCCTTTTTTCCTCTCTCGATTCGAACATTTTCGGATCGATTGTCCTTCACTAATACACTACAACGCAGATGTATGAGTGTAGTAAGGGAAATACATGAGGTAAAGCTGTCTGCCCGACAATATGATACGACAACTTGTCGAATAAGGAATTATATTGAAAGATATATGTGACAGCTGATCAAAATTCCGTCTGCTAAAAACAGTTTCGATTCGAAAGTTTTCGGGGTCGATTATTCTTTTCTAAGATACCCAAAACAACGTTCAGGAAAGCGCTATTGCAGAAAACTGTGACATGCATTTTCCCGTCGGATAACTTGCTCGATAAGGCCTTCTATTGAAAGATATTACAGAAATAGTGTGAGAGTGATGTTTGCCGGACGTTGCAGCCCCTCAGTGCGGACTCTTAAAGTCCGACTACTGTGACCGAAAACGAGGCAAAAATGAAAATTAGTAATTAACACTGTGAACTACTAATTCTCACGTAAAAATGGTAACCCTAGGTTTTGGCACTAGTAAGTCGTCATACCCAGGCAGTCGCTGTTTCTTGTGCACACTGGACAAATTTACGCAGGGTATATATGATAGAGGGAGGGAGGGGGAGAGAGAGAGGGGGAGAGAGAGAGAGGGAGGGGGAGAGAGGGAGGGGGAGAGAGAGAGGGGGAGAGAGAGAGGGGGAGAGAGGGAGGGGGAGAGAGGGAGGGGGAGAGAGAGAGGGGGAGAGAGGGGGAGAGAGAGAGGGGGAGAGAGAGGGAGGGGGAGAGAGAGAGGGGGAGAGAGAGGGAGGGGGAGAGAGAGAGAGAGGGGGAGAGAGAGAGGGGGAGAGAGTGTGTGAACTTACACGAACTTTGTTGCTTTTTAAAAAAAAAAATTATTCTCTTTTTGTAAAGTTTTTTTTTTTTTTTTACATGTATATGCTGTACATTACAGGACATCACCTAACCGAACGGACAGAATCATATAACAGAAAAACACACTTAGACAATTACAACATACATGGGGTGGGAGGATGGAATGGGGAGGGGGGGATGTTCAGTGGTTTGGTGGTCGCAGTATCAAAAGGTTTTAAGAAAGAAAAAACCTAAGGGTTACATCAAAACGTGCATATACAGGCGCCAATCCTTGTAGAATTTATCTACTGTATTATTCACAACTGCGTTATACTTTTCACAAATAAATCTTTGCTTAAAGTTTCTACTAAATGTCTGAAAATGAGGAGTCTTTTTGTTCATTTTGGAAATATATACATGGTGTTTGGCACAGATTAATAACACATCAAAAGCTTTATCGGTGACTACATTGTTCGCCACTCCAAGAAGAACCAGTTCTTTAGACAGTTTTAAATTGTCCCAATGGGTGCAGTTCGCCTTTAGCCAATTTACAAATTCTATCCAAAAAGTCTGCACTTTATCACACTCCCAAAACATATGTAAAAGGGTTTCTTCATTTCTACCACAAAATGTACACAATGACGTATCCACAATTTTTCGCAAAAATAGAAACCTTTCTGTGGGCAAAATTCTGTACAATAATCGGTACTGGAACCACCTCAGACAAGTGTCTTTTGTTGTTTTAAAAACATGTTGAAAAAATAGCCTTCTTATCTAACAAAACTTTGTTGCTTTGTAACAAGTAT
Organism: Littorina saxatilis; assembly: GCF_037325665.1. Classification (NCBI taxonomy): domain Eukaryota; kingdom Metazoa; phylum Mollusca; class Gastropoda; order Littorinimorpha; family Littorinidae; genus Littorina; species Littorina saxatilis. The sequence continues at coordinate 21,818 of NW_027128911.1, forward strand.
AAAGGGAGAGAGAGAGAGAGAGAGAGAGAGAGAGAGAGAGAGAGAGAGAGAGAGAGAGAGAGAGAGAGAGAGAGAGAGAGAGAGAGAGAGAGAGAGAGATCGAATAGGATGTGGTAATTAAGGCACTAACGACTCTGCTCGAGGGGTCGAACGAAATACAATGACAACGAACAGCCTTGTCAATTATACCCAAGTATACATTGCAGTGCATTCAGCAGAGTCACGATCGACAAATCAATGCGTTGGACAATACAACGCTATGGACAACACGATGGTATTGACAATAAACAGCTATGGACAGTACAATGCTATTGACAACACAATGCTATTGACAATACATTGCTATGGAAAACACAATGCTATGGACAACACAATGCTATGGACAATACAATGCTATGGACAACACAATGCTATGGACAATACAATACTATGGACAACACAATGCTATGGACAACACAATGCTATGGACAATACAATACTATGGACAACACAATACTATGGACAACAAATGCTATGGACAACACAATGCTACGGACAATACAATGCCCAGGGGTCGACACTAACTTATTTGGCCTGGGGCCACACTGGCCCCAGAGATGGAAATTGCTGGGGCGGAAAACAAAAATCTGGGGCCCACTCTTATTAAAAAAAAATTACTAATAAAAAACACAAGAACAGTGAAAAAGAGTGTACAGTACTGTACCCCATGATCGGCATCAACGTATCTAGTTGTTCTTTTACTTCATATTGATGAAAAAGGTATAACATTACCAGTCCTTCAGAATCCCCACTTTTTCCAAGTGGTTCTCCGCCATAAGATCTGCACGGCCGGCAATGCAATGTCTGTTTTTCTTTCAACCATTTGACATTGAAATTACGACAGCGCTTCGCGCTTTTGGCTGCATCGTTCTCCTTTTTTCGTTTCTCTCCACCCTGTTCTTCATCTTCTTTTCCATGTATTTTTACACCAGGGATGTGTCGCCACATTTTGCGTTTGGCATTTGAAGGCGATACTTATTTCTCACGCTAAAGAGCGCAATCTGGGAGTTATTTCCCTTGCGGCATTGTCCTTCGACGATTTCAATGGGTTTTATTTTCTTGACTGTGGCATTGATCGTAACGCAAATTTCAGTGACGACTTTGACTGGTGATTTTTAGTGATTGGCTCTGGCATTAGAATTTTCGGTTTGTTATTGTTGGAATTTATCCTGTGGCGGAGTGGGCCCCAGGCTTCGGCAATGTTTGGGGCGGAACACAAAACTCTGGGGCGTTCCGCCCCCCGCCCCCGCTAGTGTCGAACCCTGCAATGCTATGGACAACAATGCTATGGACAGTACAATGCTGTTGACAACACAATGCTATGGACAACACAATGCTATGGACAACACAATGTTATGGACAATACAATGCTATGGACAATACAATGCTATGGACAATACAATGCTGTGGACAATACAATGTTATGGACAATACAATGTTATGGACAACACAATGCTATGAACAACACGATGCTATGGACAACGCAATGCTAGCGACATCACAATGCTATGGACATCACAATGCTATGGACAACACGATGCTATGGACAACACGATGTTATGGACAACACAATGCTATGGACAACACGATGCTATGGACAACACGATGCTATGGACATCACATTGCTATGGACAGTACAATGGTATGGACAGTACAATGGTATGGACAATACAATGCTATGGACAGTACAATGCTATGGACAGTACAATGCTATGGACAGTACAATGCTATGGACAGTACAATGCTATGGACAATACAATGCTATGGATAACACAATGCTATGGACAACACAATGCTATGGACAACACAATGCTATGGACAACACAATGCTATGGACATCACAATGATATGGACAACACAATGCTATGGACAACACGATGCCATGGACAGTACAATGCTATGGACAACACAATGAAATGGACAATACAATGATTTGGACAACACAATGCTATGGACAACACACTGCTATGGACAACACCATGCTATGGGCAACACAATGCTATGGACAACACAATGCTATGGACAATACAATACTATGGACAACACAATGCAATGGACAACACAATGAAATGGACAATGCAATGATTTGGACACCACAATGCTATGGACAACACACGGCTATGGACAACACAATGAAATGGACAATACAATGATATGGACAACACACTGCTATGGGCAACACAATGTTATGGACATCACAATGTTATGGACAATACAATGCTATGGACAATACAATCCAACGGACAATACAATGCTATGGACAATACAATCCAACGGACAATACAATGCTATGGACAATACAATCCAACGGACAATACAATGCTATGGACAACACAATACTCTTTGCAACGAAATGATAAGGATAACACACTGCTATGGACAATGCGATACTGTGAACAGTACAATGCTGAGGACAATAGAATGCGATGCACAATAAATCACGATGCAAAATTCAGCACGATCCACAACACAGAACAATGACGACTCAACAACATTGTCAAATCAACACTACTGACTTCACAACACTACTGACTTCACAACACTACTGACTTCACAACACTACTGACTTCACAACACTACTGACTTCACAACACTACTGACTTCACAACACTACTGACTTCACAACACTACTGACTTCACAACACTACTGACTTCACAACACTACTGACTTCACAACACTACTGACTTCACAACACTACTGACTTCACAACACTACTGACTTCACAACACTACTGACTTCACAACACTACTGACTTCACAACACTACTGACTTCACAACACTACTGACTTCACAACACTACTGACTTCACAACACTACTGACTTCACAACACAATGGACAACACAACACTACTGACTTCACAACACAATGGACAACACAACACTACTGACTTCACAACACAATGGACAACACAACACTACTGACTTCACAACACAATGGACAACACAACACTACTGACTTCACAACACTACTGACTTCACAACACTACTGACTTCACAACACAATGGACAACACAACACTACTGACTTCACAACACAATGGACAACACAACACTACTGACTTCACAACACAATGGACAACACAACACTACTGACTTCACAACACAATGGACAACACAACACTACTGACTTCACAACACAATGGACAACACAACACTACTGACTTCACAACACAATGGACAACACAACACTACTGACTTCACAACACAATGGACAACACAACACTACTGACTTCACAACACAATGGACAACACAACACTACTGATTTCACAACACAATGGACAACACAACACTATTGACTTCACAACACAATGGACAACACAACACTATTGACTTCACAACACAATGGACAACACAACACTACTGACTTCACAACACAATGGACAACACAACACTACTGATTTCACAACACAATGGACAACACAACACTACTGACTTCACAACACAATGAACAACACAACACGGTTACAGCGGCCTACCTGACGTGGTGTCTTTGGAACGGCCCCGCTATCTCCCTGTCGGCTCGCCATTGTGCTTGCTGTGTCTAACCTGAAACATCAACACCACGTTACAATGGGTGAAACCTGTATCACCTCAAACATCAACACCACGTTACAATGGGTGAAACCTGTCTCACCTCAAACATCAACACCACGTTACAATGGGTGAAACCTGTCTCACCTCAAACATCAACACCACGTTACAATGGGTGAAACCTGTCTCACCTCAAACATCAACACCACGTTACAATGGGTGAAACCTGTATCACCTCAAACATTAACACCACGTTACAATGGGTGAAACCTGTCTCACCTCAAACATCAACACCACGTTACAATGGGTGAAACCTGTATCACCTCAAACATTAACACCACGTTACAATGGGTGAAACCTGTATCACCTCAAACATCAACACCATGTTACAATGGGTGAAACCTGTATCACCTCAAACATCAACACCATGTTACAATGGGTGAAACCTGTCTCACCTCAAACATCAACACCATGTTACAATGGGTGAAACCTGTCTCACCTCAAACATCAACACCACGTTACAATGGGTGAAACCTGTCTCACCTCAAACATCAACACCACGTTACAATGGGTGAAACCTGTCTCACCTCAAACATCAACACCACGTTACAATGGGTGAAACCTGTCTCACCTCAAACATCAACACCACGTTACAATGGGTGAAACCTGTCTCACCTCAAACATCAACACCACGTTACAATGGGTGAAACCTGTCTCACCTCAAACATCAACACCACGTTACGATGAATCAACAAGAAAAACGAATGCTTACACACGACTCGCCTTCGTTACCTCCGCCCCTCCCTGAACCACCTTACCCCATAGAAGACTCCCTCCCTTTTAAGACCCCTAACCCCCGATTATACATTTGTAAGACCATGTTTTCCAAAGATATGTGTTTATAACTTCTGTTAGTTTACCCCCATTTTAAGACCTGATTTTCTCAGGGTTTTTTAGGTCTTAAAAGAAAGATTCCACTACCTATGACCCCCCCCCCCCCCCGAAAAAAAAGCTGCATAAGTTAATGTTTAAGAGAACTCCTTATGTGACTTGTATTAATCCATTTTGTTTTTCAACCCTAAGAACATTTCACATATTCAAACTTGCACAACCCCAACTCTCCTTCCCACCACCACCACAACACGCCCAATAATTATAATCAACGTACATCACATTTTGAAAAAAGAGATTTTGTTTTAACAAGAATCATAGCAATTACTAATTTTCTTGACCAAATTGAGTTTTGGCTAGCCCAGACAGTATATATGTATACTTGCGTGACCTCATTTCTGACACTATGCCATCATAACATATTGTCATCATTTTCATGAGTTTTCATTCACAAGCACCTGGGAAATAAATCTCATGTTACCCGGGGAATAAATCCCCGGTTACCACAGTTGCAGGAAGCCCTATTACATGGATAATCAAAAGCAAACCCAATAGAAACGCTCAAGGATTTTTCGGCTCTTTTCATTGGCGTTTCCCCGGACCTAAACAAACGACACGAAACTGCTTTGCAAAGTTCCAAAACTCTGGCAAACTGGCAAAAGTAAACAAACAAGAAGAGCAAACGCTCGATCGAGTCACTTTCGCAGTTCTGAATATTATATGAGGCATCAGATGGACAGGAAGAAATTGCTATTCACAACACAATGAGTCACGTTCACATCCCGGTCACTTTTATAGTTTCCGAGAAAAGCCCAACGTTAAGTTGTGTGTTGCCGAACAGAAAAGGCTAGTTATCTCCCTTGTTTTTCTGATAACGTTCGTAAAAGGCTACAGATGTAAATACTTTGATGTAAAGAATAATCCTACAAAGTTTCAATCACATCCGATGAACTTTGTCAAAGATATAAAATGTCTAATTTTTCCTTTGACGCTGACCTGTGACCTTGAAAAAGGTCAAAGGTCAACGAAACCATCGTTAAAGTGTAGAGGTCATTGGAGGTCACGACTAAACAAAATATGAGCCCGATCGCTTTGATAGTTTCCGAGAAAAGTCCAACGTTAAGGTGGTGTCTACGGCCGGCCGGCCGGACGGCCGGCCGGACAGACTAACACTGACCGATTACATAGAGTCACATTTTCTCAAGTGACTCAAAAACCAAA
>NW_027128911.1:30000-38508 GCF_037325665.1 Littorina saxatilis
AGATAGAGACAGAGAGAGAGAGACATAGAGAGAGAGGAGGAGAGAGAAAGAGACAGACAGACAGAGAGAGAGAGAGAGAGGGAGAGAGAGAGCGTGACAGAGACAGAGAGATAGAGAGAGAGAGACATGGGGAGAGAGAGAGACAGGGGGAGAGAGAGACAGACAGAGAGACAGACAGAGAGAGGGAGATAAAGAAAAATATATAGAGAGACGGAGTGAGAGAGACAGACAGACAGACAGACAGAGAGGGGGGGAAGACAGAGAGAGAGAAAGAGAGAGAAAGAGAAAGAGAGAGAGAAAGAGAAAGAGAGACAGAGAGAGAGACAGAGAGAGAGAGAAAGAGTAGTACAACCGGAAATAACGGACGATACAGTGAACTAATTAGGATGCGAAGTTGTGAAGAAGGTTTGACAAAGCCATGCCAGACAGATAATATACACAAATAGCTTAGATAGATTCAAGGCGGGGGGAGCGGGGGGGAGGGGGGGGGGAGAGGGGGCAGGCCAGAAAGTGACACTGATATAGAGAAATTGACACAGAGACAGAGCAAGAGATAGATTACCAGCTATTGTGTTTTCAGCGTAGCAATAGGGTCCGATATTTAGACGAGACAAGTATAATGCGACGAGTCGAGTCTAAATATCGGACCCTATTGCTACGCTGAAAACATAATAGCGATTATATAGCTGTTATGACCTTGATTAGTTGTTCCAAACTTACAAAATGACAGTTTTTGCGTCGATGCGTTGATCTCAGGTTTTGATAGCAGACAAACTTCTTACGCGCATCATGTTCGCGCAGACATGCACACCGCTACACGCCTTCTGACTTTGGAAGAAAAACTGACTCCAAGTGCATTCGATTTCACAACACAGTTGTTGAAACAGCTTTTTAAGTTGTCAGTGTATGCTGTTGTCGATAGAAACATCGCCGCGTGGGACAGATGGGTAAACCGGAACCATGCGTCGGCCATTTTTCTCAATATGCTTTTGGATATTGAGTAAAATGGCCGACTTCGGCAGCAATATGCATTGATGATCTGGAGAGATCATCCAATCACAGCCCCCGAATTCCCCCACGTGTTCATCAGAATAGCTATATAGGCAGAGAATTTAACAGCTAAATGCAGTCAGAAGACAGAAACGGAGAGAGTGAGATACATAAGGTTAAACAGACAGACAGACAGAGAACGAGACATAAAGGACGATATTCATATGAAGAAAAAAAAACATATCATACAGGGCGACCCCCCAAAACTGAATGACACCCACAAAAATGACACCCCCAAAAATGACACCCACAAAAATGACACCCCCAAAAATGACACCCACAAAAATGACACCCACAAAAATGACACCCCCAAAAATGACACCCACAAAAATGACACCCACAAAAATGACACCCCACAAAAATGACACCCACAAAAATGACACCCACAAAAATGACACCCCAAAAAATGACACCCACAAAAATGACACCCCCAAAAATGACACCCACAAAAATGACACCCACAAAAATGACACCCACACAAATGACACCCACACATGTTTAGAGTACATCAACTTCAGCTGACTCGTGACCTGTGAAAGAAAGGGGCAAGAGTGTATGCCAAATGCCGTGACTGTTGTGCTCTTTCGGAGAAAAAACACCGAATTCGGGGATCCACTCCATAGTATGAGGTTTGTCATTGAGCAAAGACATAACGCTGAAAGGTATTTCTCAGAAAGGTAGAACGATGTTCGAACATTAGCGTCTGATCTCGCGCAGCGCATTTGCCGTGTTCACCGTGATACTTCACTTCCGCCCCGCTCGCGTGGAGTTATCGTTCGTCAATCGTTCGTCAATCGTTCATGGCCTACGATTTGATCTGCGATCGTCGGCTCCCGATCGGATCGCGGGAATAAATCTCACAATTGAATCGCCCGTGTGACGCCAACCTGCCTCCTCTTCTACCTCCGATGAAAACACTTCACAAAATGTAACATCTCAAGTCGAGAAAAACAATAACAAATATATGTACACTTTTACCATAATTATAAACGTTGAAGTTGGGAAATTCGAAAAGTTTCTGCTCAAATTATACATCTCATGTCCTCGAGCGCAGAGCCGGCAGGCGCAAAAGAAAGAGTGTGAAATATGAGACCGCGTTTATCTTTCAGGGTGCCATGGTCCGGACTGCACCGCGGCGAGCACCATGCCGGATCTAATTACCGTAGAATCCCTAGCATAAGCCCACCCCCCCTGTGCACAGATTTAGGGCAAAATTGGGGGGTGGGCGTTTGCTAGGGATAGACCCCTTTGCACAAAGTAAGTTTTGTGCTCAACCGTGTAATTGAGTGAATACAAACCCCGAGAGCATGTAAGTTAGATCGTGTGAGTAGAAGTGAAGAAAAAAAGAAAAAAAGGGACTTTGAGGTAAAGAAGGCCAACGAGGACAATCATGAGAGAGAGAGAGAGAGAGAGAGAGAGAGAGAGAGAGAGAGAGAGAGAGAGAGAGAGAGAGAGAGAGAGAGGTGTGAGAGAGAGAGAGAGAGAGAGAGAGAGACAGACAGACAGACAGACAGAGCGACAGAGAGAGTGAGAGGGGAGATAGAGGGGAGACAGACAGACAGACAGACAGACAGACAGACATAGAAAGACTGTCGCTTCGGCATTTTGCAAAAATGGCACAGAGATTCAAGAACAAACTTCAGGCCACCAGGAAGCCCGTCAAAGTACCGGTACGTCACTGACAGACAAAAGACGTCAGTGGAAAAGCATGACGTAATTTTAATTCACTTTGTCGGGGATGGGTGGGAGTGAGGAGAGGGGACAAAGACAAAAAGGAAAGAAACACGAAAAGGTAAAGAAGGTGAAAAAGATGACTTTTAGAACAGTCTGCACAAGTCCTAGTGAAAGTGAGCCTATAGTCTCTTTGAAAAAAGCAGGGTGGGCGTTTGCTAGGTAGTTACCCCTGTGCACAACTTTTGGCCCAAAGTGGGGGGTGGGCGTTTGCTAAATGGTGGGCTTATGCTAGGGATTTTACGGTACAAGCAGACTCTCTCGCAGTGTGGAACGATATCATATGTCCATTTACCAAAATATCCTTTACAAAACAAATAATTATCACCAATAATCCATTCACGTAAAAATAAAGTTTGCCCCTTATACAACACTTTGCAATTATCCCACAAACAAAAATCGTCTATTTTTACATCTTCTCCAACCCCTGTTTTAAACCTATACTTATGTTCTAACCAACACCAGACAATTATACATTATTGTACACACAAACCTATACTTTATATGTTCTAACCAACACCAGACAATTATACATTGGTGTACATACAAACCTATACTTATGTTCTAACCAACACCAGACAATTATACATTATTGTACACACAAACCTATACTTTATATGTTCTAACCAACACCAGACAATTATACATTGGTGTACATACAAACCTATACTTATGTTCTAACCAACACCAGACAATTATACATTGGTGTACATACAAACCTATACTTATGTTCTAACCAACACCAGACAATTATACATTATTGTACACACACATAAAGTAATTCGGGCAACAGATGTACATGTTATTAGAATTTTTGGGTGGCATTTTGGGGGGTTACCCTGTATAAAATACAAATTGTGTGAATATTAAACAAATCACTGTCAGAAACTCGGGTAGGCCCAATGCAACCAATATATAAAGTGCATGTATATCACACTAGACTGCCCCATGCAACCAGTATACAAGTTGCATGTATATCACACTAGACAGCCCCATGCAACCAATATATAAAGTGCATGTATATCACACTAGACAGCCCCATGCAACCAATATATAAAGTGCATGTATATCACACTAGACAGCCCCATGCAACCAATATATAAAGTGCATGTATATCACACTAGACTGCCCCATGCAACCAATATATAAAGTGTATGTATATCACACTAGACTGCCCCATGCAACCAATATATAAAGTGTATGTATATCACACTAGACTGCCCCATGCAACCAATATATAAAGTGCATGTATATCACACTAGACTGCCCCATGCAACCAGTATATAAAGTGTATATATCCCATGACCTCCCTTCTTTGTCTCTGTTACTTCAGTATGGGTATATATGTTGTATTTTTATAGCTCAATAAATACATCATGGACTCCAAAAAATATATGATAGTGCAGATTCCGATTTGGGCAAAGGACTACTTTCCTCCCGACCTTTGACCTCGCTCGCGCCGAACAATGTGACACATTTGTATGAAGTTCTAAAATCGTATTGCACGGCTCAGAAAACCATATCAGTTGCACGCAAAAATGAATCTCAGAACTGATCTGATGTATGAGATGCAATAAGCAAAAGTTTCTTTCATTATGAAAGCAATGCAGGTCGAAAAAAACGAACATTCAACTTACAAGATAACCAGATGCTAGCGAACCAAAACAAAAACACGAGTACCCTCCCCTTGCATCGTTAGCAGACGACTTTTGAGAATCTGTCGGTAGTGTGTTTTGCCGGTGTGCGCCTTCAGCTATCAAACATCGGCTGTTTCACGTGTTTTGCGAGCAAGTCTACTCTTTTGCCTGGCTCTGCAGTAAGTCCACATATTTTTCCGTAATCCAGTCATATTCCTTCAAAATGCAATCAATCGGCGGTGACAGACGTGTCGGTCGCGTTTTCCTCTCACCCATACCAGTTTAAGTTCATCCATGCAAACACACTCGCAAAACACGTAGATACATTTCAAATAGGGAGCAAATGGTTAAATCTAAACCTACATATTTGTTCCCTAAGATTTGCTTCTCTGTCAATAAGCCTAATTACACACGTTCGAGAAAAACAACGTGGAATCAATTCTGAATCGAGTAAGCCAAATGGGTCCCAAACCCGTTTTGCCCGTTCTGCCGACCTGAAACGCAAAACAAAAGAATTGTGCGCTTCAACTAAATTAATTTCTATTCGACTTCATTACTTTCTTGCAACTTATGAACCTTTACTTAAAGCTTTTAAATGGTCTGAAAGTAGTGTTACCGCGTACTTATCGATGCACTCATTCGTTTTATTTTTTCAGCGACGGTCACTTAGTTTGAGGTTGCAAAAGGGCTAAGTTTCGCTGGCAACAGTTTTACCCTGCACAGATCGCAACAGTGCCGCTAGTAGTCTACACTTTGTGTTTGATGGTAGAATGGGATATACAGATTACAACACTCGTGGTTTTTTATATGGCTTGTATTTCAGTCAAGACCCAGCGGGAATATCAATCGAGAGACACTCGCCAGAGGCTCGTGTCTCCCGATGATATTCATCCGCTGGGTCTTGACTGAAATACAAGCCATATAAAAAACCACTCGTGTTGTAACCTATACGTATATCACACTAGACTGCCCCATGCAACCAATATATAAAGTGTATGTATATCACACTAGACTGCCCCATGCAACCAATATATAAAGTGCATGTATATCACACTAGACTGCCCCATGCAACCACTATATAAAGTGCATGTATATCACACTAGACTGCCCCATGCAACCAATATATAAAGTGCATGTATATCACACTAGACTGCCCCATGCAACCAATATATATACAGTGTATGTATATCACACTAGACTGCCCCATGCAACCAATATAATTATAAAGTGCATGTAGATCACACTAGACTGCCCCATGCAACCAACTTGCAATGAAATTACTCAGTTTTGAGAAAAACTACATGCAGTAGTAGGGATATATGTGAAGCTGCTAAGTATCGGTTAAGCATATTCACACACTCATATTTTAAAAGAGAGAGAAGGAGAGAGAGAGAGAGAGACAGAGACAGACAGACAGACAGACAGACAGACAGAGACATAGACAGACACTTAGACACAGAGACACACACCGAAACGGAGAGACAGAGACAAAGAAACAGAGACAGAGATCAGCTTACCTCTTTCAGTCACGATGACAACTGCACCAGGCTCCCTGTAACGCTGCTCGGGCTGTTTTCTTTCACAACGTGCGCTCCTCGTATGACTGCGGTTCACGTGTTGCGTTAGGTGTCGGTCCCTTCAATTCTGTGCAACACCAAAAGAGCTCTGCAGTCTGTTGTTCCTCAAATCAGATGCTGCCTATTCTCACCGCTGATGTGTGTGTTGCTCAAAGGCGAGCTACGCTTTTCTTTATACTTGTGAGTTTCCCCGCTGGAGAACTAGAGTCCGAATTACAGTGCATGTCTATATTTATATATACGGTATGAAAATACACATAGCAAGATCATTCTCGAGCAGCATCCTTGTCAGTGTCCTGCTGTACCGGATGTTGCTCGTCATCGGTTTTCCCTCACAGAGCTCACGGTCACATTCTGGTTGGCTGCGTGTGTCAGGGAGAGGGAGAGAGAGAGGGGGGAGAGAGAAGAAGAGAGCACGCGAGAGATAGAGAGAGATGGAGAGAGAGAGAAGGGGAGGAGAGGGCGAGAGAAAAAGAGAGCGAGAGAAAGAGAGAGAGAGAGAGAGAGAGAGAGAGAGAGAGAGAGAGAGAGAGAGAGAGAGAGAGAGAGAGAGAGAGAGAGAGAGAGAGAGAGAGAGTTATTTGTAAAGCCTCCGGCCCGTAACAAGACTGCATGACAAAATACAAGTAAAAAAAGTTTGAAAGAAGCATGAAAAGCAACATTTTGGTCCTACATCTTGCAACTGTGCATTTTTCAAAGTGCCAAATCATTGCTACTTGTCTTACTTCTTTGACATTTGAAGAAGATATAAGTAATTGGCACATTCTAAACATGGATGGGTACTGATAATACTTTGAGGCTATCAATTCAAGGTTGATCCCATTATATCCGGGACAAACAAGTTAAAAATGAACTTCCGTTTCAAGTGTATCATCTGAACAGAAAGGGCTAGCTGTCTACGTTCATTACTTACTTTGGATTTATATTGTAAATAACGGTTATGAAAAGAAATGATAGCTTCCAAGAAAACTGTCTCAAATCGGCAGAAGAGCTACACAGTTCAGGTTGGGGGTTGTAATTATGTGACACACCAGGAATACCTTAAAATAACAACGTTTTAGTTCTGAGTTCCTCAAATGTAAAACGGCTGTGTTTTGAGTGGGTATCCCTGATTGTAATTCTCACTGGGACGTTCTTTGAGCGAGTCATAATGTACGTCCTACCTTTCGACCCTGAGTATTTCATGCACTGTTCCTAGAGATACAGATCTGCTATTGAGCCGAGAGCTACAGAGTTCATTTTTGGAGTTGAATTATAGATGACAATACACACGAGGAAGGTCTTATAAATTGGTGTTTGAGCGTTCTATTTTTTCAAATCTGAATGCGGTGTGTGGTAGTCATTGCAGACCTTGATATTCTTTGCCTGCGTGAGCTAGACTGTACATTTGACTTCCTTAATCGAACGGTTTTTATCTACTTTGACCATTATTGGTATCTATGAAAACTAAATGAATAGTGATGACGACCGGAAGTCCTGACACCTGACAGGAGTGCTAGGCGATGCAAACCGCTCGCTGATTGAAATTCATTTAATTATTTAGCACAACTGTTTTGATCAAATCATTCAAGGTGTTTCTAAATTACAGTACGGCGAATGTCCCTTGAACTGTTTAAGGTCCAAATCGTTAGAAAACTCTCCAAAATGGCGGCTCAGACAATATGTGACCCTCCACCACGAAATGAGTCGCATGTCACCTCGCGCGGTTCTGCGCTAGGCATAATATAAGTCTGGGGGGTGTCTAGTAACAGTGTGAGGGTCACCTTAGTCACAGGCTTATAACTCAAACAGTTTTCGCTCTTTTCTAAAACGGTTTTCACCACTGGATAGAGCATACAAAACTCTTTAGGAAAATGTACAAATATGAACATCATGCAAAGGTGACATGCGACTCATTTCGTGGTGGAGGGTCACATATATAGTTAAGGGTGACATACCAAATCTGAAGCGTGCAAACATTCTCCTCAAATAAACATTTCTTATATTGCTTAAATGACGAATACAGATTATAATACACATGGGGTTCCAGGGAACTATGCCAATCTTGTCTAAAGCAATCGACGCGCTGACCACCTTCATCTCCTTATATGTATCTACCGTTCTCTCCTCATGTCTCACCCAGTCACATTATTCTGACACCGGACCAACCAGTCCTAGCACTAACCCCATAATGCCAGACGCCAGGCGGAGCAGCCACTAGATTGCCAGTGTTAAAGTCTTAGGTATGACCCGGCCGGGGTTCGAACCCACGACCTCCCGATCACGGGTCGGACGCCTTACCAATAGGCCAACCGTGCCGGTTACTGTTGTTTATCGTTGTATTATTGTATCATGTTTATCGTTGTATTATTGAATCATGTTTGATTTAATAAAACATTGTTTAAACCAATCGATGCGTCTTTGGCGAAATTCTCTTACAAACGTGGAAATACCATCAACACCTTGTGCTTCCCACACTTCAACAAAACCGTATTTGTAAAAATCATTGTGGACATAACAAGCCCATGTCGTGT
>NW_027128912.1:2500-15945 GCF_037325665.1 Littorina saxatilis
AACAAAAGTCGATATGCCCCCCGAGGACCGACAAAAAAGCTGGTCTGGCAACAAACCATCAAACATCGTTTTTGTCATCATTTTGGTGGTTCAACATTAAGTGAAAAATCAACACAGGGAGCCATGGTTTGAAACGCGAGTTCTGTTATTATAATGCATGTTCGGGGCCCCAGCACGTTGTTCAAAGCTGGCGTGCGAAAGCAACTTACTGTGTGTGATTTGAGTTTATAATGTTGAGACAAGTATGTCAGGTTTGAGAATGCGAAGTTCTGTAGGTTCCGACTACAGAGTGGTGTGTGAAACCAACAGTAAGCGCCTTTGAGACGATAGTGCCCATATGTTGCATTCGAGCGATGGGATTGTCGTATTTCAAACGAGGTGATTTGCTTGCACAGTCAGCGTTGACCATCTCACAACAGATCTGTTATGTGGATTATCGTGCGACGTTCGAGTCGGGGGCAAGGAATCGCAGGAAGCAAAGATGAGTCTTTTTCCATTGTCACCTTTCTTTCCGGTTGTTGGTGCATATAATATTGTGCGGACAAAATGATGCGACGGCGAGTGTTTTTTGCCTCCAAGATTTTGTGGTGTGGGTATTGTTTTGCTCGTTTCATACCCACACCAAAACCTGAAACACACCCCACCCCACCCTCCCCCTCCCTCACAATCAGTCCATGAACACAAACACTGACACACACAAATTAATGATCAAGTTACCCCCCCCCAACCCTTCACTTGCACACCTGCAACGCAGACGATCATATTATTGATTAAATATTCATATAGGTCAGTGTTGGGTTTTTTGTTCTTGTTTGTGTTATTGCAGAATCGGTTTTCTCTTATTGCTACACGTGTCTCTTCATTACATTTCACCATCGATAAATCGGTATTCCACCCCTCGGTTTTCAGTGGTAAATATTAGTAATCGAATATTGAAGCTACGTTGAGTCAAAGGTCACAGAAGATTTGCATCGTGCAGCACTGCACGAATTGGGTCAAAGGACACAAACGATTTGCGTCGTGCCGCGAAGGAAAGATAATCGCGATCTTGTTTCTCATTGCCTCTCTGTTTTTCATTAGACTTGTCATTCTGCTTGTTCGGCTTTGTCAGATGTCTTCATTTCTTGTTGCTATGTTCTTTGCTTTTTTATTATTATTTTTTTATTTGCGCTTAGTTTATCGATACAACGTCTTGTGCACGGGTCAAAATGTGTGTGTCAGGGGTCAATTGGTTTGACTTAAACTTGACGTTCGTGTTTCAAGTCTCCAAACAGAGATACACGCACTCCATGACTTTGTGAGAAGATAAAACATATCGATAGGTTTCATTTGTTTGCGATAAAGCATAAATGTATGACCTTTGATGAGGTAGTTTTGTTTTTTGTTTACATTTGCCAGTTTGCCAGTTCGTATTTGGAACTTGGCGAAGCAGTGTCGTCTGTTTAGGTCGGGGGAAACGCCAATGAAAAGAGCCGAAGAATCCTCGAGCGTTTCTATTGGGTTTGCTTTTGATTATCCATGTAATAGGGCTTCCTGCAACTATGGTAACCGGGGATTTATTCCCCGGGGAACATGAGATTTATTTCCCAGGTGCTTGTGAATGAAAACTCGTGAAAATGATGACAATAACTTATATCCCATGACCTCCCTTCTTTGTCTCTGTTACTTCAGTATGGGTATATATGTTGTATTTTTATAGCTCAATAAATACATCATGGACTCCAAAAAATATATGATAGTGCAGATTCCGATTTGGGCAAAGGACTACTTTCCTCCCGACCTTTGACCTCGCGCCGAACAATGTGACACATTTGTATGAAGTTCTAAAATCGTATTGCACGGCTCAGAAAACCATATCAGTTGCACGCAAAAATGAATCTCAGAACTGATCTGATGTATGAGATGCAATAAGCAAAAGTTTATTTCATTATGAAAGCAATGCAGGTCGAAAAAAACGAACATTCAACTTACAAGATAACCAGATGCTAGCGAACCAAAACAAAAACACGAGTACCCTCCCCTTGCATCGTTAGCAGACGACTTTTGAGAATCTGTCGGTAGTGTGTTTTGGTGTGCGCCTTCAGCTATCAAACATCGGCTGATTTCACGTGTTTTGCGAGCAAGTCTACTCTTTTGCCTGGCTCTGCAGTAAGTCCACATATTTTTCCGTAATCCAGTAATATTCCTTCAAAATGCAATCAATCGGCGGTGACAGACGTGTCGGTCGCGTTTTCCTCACACCCATACCAGTTTAAGTTCATCCATGCAAACACACTCGCAAAACAGTTTATTTTTATCACGTAGATACATTTCAAATAGGGAGCAAATGGTTAAATCTAAACCTACATATTTGTTCCCTAAAATTTGCTTCTCTGTCAATACGCCTAATTACACACGTTCGAGAAAAACAACGTGGAATCGATTCTGAATCGAGTAAGCCAAATGGGTCCCAAACCCGTTTCGCCCGTTCTGCCGACCTGAAACGCAAAACAAAAGAATTGTGCGCTTCAACTAAATTAATTTCTATTCGACTTCATTACTTTCTTGCAACTTATGAACCTTTACTTAAAGCTTTTAAATGGTCTGAAAGTAGTGTTACCGCGTACTTATCGATGCACTCATTCGTTTTATTTTTTCAGCGACGGTCACTTAGTTTAAGGTTGCAAAAGGGCTAAGTCTCGCTGGCAACAGTTTTACCCTGCACAGATCGCAACAGTGCCGCTAGTAGTCTACACTTTGTGTTTGATGGTAGAATGGGATATACAGATTACAACACTCGTGGTTTTTTATATGGCTTGTATTTCAGTCAAGACCCAGCGGGAATATCAATCGAGAGCCACTCGCCAGAGGCTCGTGTCTCCCGATGATATTCATCCGCTTGGTCTTGACTGAAATACAAGCCATATAAAAAAAACACTCGTGTTGTAACCTATACATCTTGAACATTTCTCACTGCAGAGGAAATCAGATACTGTAATCAAGGGCTAGCATAACCTAAGTACACGTACTTAAATGCGTATTATGTTGAAGTGTTGTGTTTGTCGTTTCAAGCACCACCACTGTTATTTCTCACGCTTGGGGTAATACACATGTTTAATTGATTGGATTGATATATATATCACTTTCACTAGCACGGCAACTTAATGACTACCTTCTCATACCACATTTACTTACCAAGTACCATGTTTTATGTATCTATCTTGACACGTTCACAGTGCTAGTGCCAAGGTCCAAGGTTCAAGGTTTTATTCAGCTTTAGGCCAGTTGGGCGTTTAAGCTAACACAATACACAGCTAAATCACACACTCAAACACACGCCGAGGAAATAAGAGGCAGTATGAAATCGATAAACCTACTTAATTCGGTAAATAAATGACTGGCTTTTCGGATGAGTTTCACCACCGAGTATCACATTACCTGCCGTTAAAACCGAGTGGGTGGCCGAGTGGTAACGCACTTGCGCTCGGAATCGAGAGGTTGCGTGTTCGACCCTGGGTCGGGCCGCTATTTTCTCCCCCCTTTCCTAACCTAGATGGTGGGTTCAAGTGCTAGTCTTTCGGATGAGACGAAAAACCGAGGTCCCTTCGTGTACACTATATTGGGGTGTGCACGTTAAAGATCCCACGATTGACAAAAGGGTCTTTCCTGGCAAAATTGTATAGGCATAGATAAAAATGTCCATCAAATACCCGTGTGACTTGGAATAAAGGCCGCGAAAGGTGAACATTCGCCTAACAGGCTTGAGGTTTGCTGGTCGATGTGAATGCATGATATATTGTGTAAAAAATTCCATCTCACACGGCATAAAAGCGCTTTGAACTTCGGATAAGGCGCTATATAAATAAAGAGAATTATTATTATTATAAGACTCTGTCAGCAACAGCTCACCAACAGCTAAGCCGCAACACTCAAGCAGTCTCTGCCGCGCATTTTTCTCTGGTATGTTCTGCATGATGTCAGTTTGACGTTTGTTTTCAAAGCAAAATATGCAAACAACACAGCTGCGTCCACCGCCCAATAAAGATTTAGACCAATCTGTCAAATATGCAGTTTATTTTATTGTTAATACTCCAACGTAGAACATGTACATCGCGTACATACTTATAAATTGACCGGATTTTGTCCTTTTTCTCGATTGAAAGAGACGTTATTTACTCAAAGTCAGCAAACAATGAAAAACGATATTTCACTGTATACTTGATCAAAAGCGGAATAAATACGTTTTAATAAGATCCGTGTAACGCGAATTTACAGTGGACATCATCATCATGAGACATTTCTGTCTTTCAACAACAAAACAAACGGCCTGAAATTCAAGTACATGCCGGTTGTTTTTTCTTTATTTGGTGTTAAACGTCGTTTTCAACCGTTCAAGGTTATATCGCGACGGAGGGAAGGGGGGTGATGGGATAGAGCCACTTGTCAATTGTTTCTTGTTCACAAAAGCACCAATCAAAAATTTGCTCCAGGGGCTTGCAACGTAGTACAATATATTACCTTACTGGGAGAATGCAAGTTTTCAGTACAAAGGACTTAACATTTCTTACATACTGCTTGACTAAAATCTTTACAAACATTGACTATATTCTGTGCAAGAAACACTTAACAAGGGTAAAAGGACCGTCGCGATATAACCTTGAATGGTTGAAAACGACGTTAAACACCAAATAAAGAAAGAAAGAAAGAAAGGGTAAAAGGAGAAACAGAATCCGTCAGTCGCCTCTTACGACATGCTGGGGAGCATCGGGTAAATTCTTTCTCGTCCCAACCAAAATGGGACTCCCCCTAACCCGCGGGGGGCAAACTCTCTCTCTCTAAAGAGATAGCGGTACATGCTGTGAAAGTATTCCGATACTAAAGAGGATCATTTGACAGCAACATTCTGCGATGAGCTGAACACAACACTTTGACTTTCAAATGAATTTGTTTTAAATTGTTTTTAACTTTGTTTAAAAAAATCTGAAGCAGAAGCGTCTACTATTGAGTTTGAAAAGGTCTCTGTGTGATATATTTTCGTACCAATGTAGTTGCTTTTCATTACAGACAATTGTACAATGGCTGGGTTTTTACATTTAGTCAAGTTTTGACTAAATATTTTAACATAGAGGGGAGAATCGAGACGAGGGTCGTGGTGTATGTGTGTGTGTCTGTCTGTCTGTCTGTCTGTCTGTCTGTCTGTGTGTGTGTGTAGAGCGATTCAGACCAAACTACTAGACCGATATTTATGAAATTTGACATGAGAGTTCCTGGGATTGATATCCCCGAACGTTTTTTTCATTTTTTTGATAAATGTCTTTGATGACGTCATATCCGGCTTTTCGTGAAAGTTGAGGCGGCACTGTCACGCCCTCATTTTTCAACCAAATTGGTTGAAATTTTGGTCAAGTAATATTCGATGAAGCCCGGACTTCGGTATTGCATTTCAGCTTGGTGGCTTAAAAATTAATTAATGACTTCGGTCATTAAAAATCGGAAAATTGTAAAAAAAAATAAAAATTTATAAAACGATCCAAATTTACGTTCATCTTATTCTCCATCATTTTCTAATTCCAAAAACATATAAATATGTTATATTTGGATTAAAAACAAGCTCTGAAAATTAAATATATAAAAATTATTATCAAAATTAAATTGTCCAAATCAATCTAAAAACACTTTCATCTTATTCCTTGTCGGTTCCTGATTCCAAAAACATATAGATATGATATGTTTGGATTAAAAACACGCTCAGAAAGTTAAAACAAAGAGAGGTACAGAAAAGCGTGCTATCCTTCTTAGCGCAACTACTACCCCGCTCTTCTTGTCAATTTCACTGCCTTTGCCATGAGCGGTGGACTGACGATGCTACGAGTATACGGTCTTGCTGAAAAATGGCATTGCGTTCAGTTTCATTCTGTGAGTTCGACAGCTACTTGACTAAATGTTGTATTTTCGCCTTACGCGACTTGTTTCTCTCTCGGATGAATGCCACTACTGAGCTTCATGTTACTTGTCTTGTAAACCGAAGTCTCTATTATTAGCAGCAGCTGAGTAACGGCTAGGCATGCAGACAATACAGTGTTTGTCCTTAGTGTTACATGTACTCTTCTTCTTCTTCTTGTTAAAAACTATATTCCCATGGCGCAAATATCCGATTCGCAGAAAATCCGGCTGTCAGGGGTGTTTGGACAGAAAATGCAGACAACCTGTAATCTGAAAGTTTTATATCAGTACAACAGTATGATTCGACACGAGTAAGATCGCAATAGTGTAATGGCAAAATGGGACACTTTATACTTCTTCTTCTTCTTCTTCTTCTTCTTCTTCTTCTTCTTCTTTTCTTCTTTTCTTCTTTTCTTCTTTTCTTCTTCTTCTTCTTCTTCTTCTTCTTCTTCTTCTTCTTCTTCTTCTTCTTCTTCTTCTTCTTCTTCTTCTTCTTCTTCTTCTTCTTCTTCTTCTTCTTCTTCTTCTTCTTCTTCTTCTTCTTCTTCTTCTTCTTCTTCTTCTTCTTCTTCTTCTTCTTCTTCTTCTTCTTCTTCTTCTTCTTCTTCTTCTTCTTCTTCTTCCATGGGCTTAGACTCCTACGTTCACTCATGTTTTTAGCACGAGTGAATTTTTACGTGTACGGCCGTTTTTACCCCGCCATTCAGGCAGCATACGCCGATTTCGGGGGAGGCAAGCTGGGTATTTTCGTGTTTCTATAACCCACCCAACTCTGACATGGATTACAGGATCTTTTCCGTGCGCACTTGGTCTTGTGCTTGCGTGTACACACGAAGGGGGGTTAAGTCACTAGCAGGTCTGCACATAAGTTGAACTGGGAGATTGGAAGAATCTCCACTCTTAACCCACCAGGCGGCAACGACCGGGATTCGAACTCACGACCTCCCGATTAGGAGGCCGACGTCTTACCACCACGCCACTGCGCCCGTCCAACGGTTTATACGAAAACGGAGACTACTGGAACACCTAGAGTTGGGTTTCGGTTGCTTCCATTGCTAAGTTCGTAATTGTTTAATTTTCTATGAGACATTTTAACTATAGAAGTCGATTACATTGATTAATGCCGTTTCTGAAATTTTGATTGCTCTGCCGAACATGGAAACTGGAGGATGTGATATCGATTTATATACACACACAAACTGAAAAGAGAGAAAATGAATGCTGTTTTATGAATGTTCATATTATTCATTAATTGGAGTATTAACAAACAAAAACCTAGTGAGTACATTCCAGTTGCCACTAGATATTTTTCCAAATCACCAAAATGACTGGGAATTCGAGTCACAAACTGGTCCATATATAAAACGCCAGACTTCCCCCCGAATGCTTTGCATAACGAGAGGCCATGCACTAAATCTCACAAATCCCGCAGCCACGAATCCCCCTGATGACCATACTGAATAATTGCTGGTCACTCGAACAATTGACTTCACTAATGAAGGGGCATCCGATGACTGGACAGGGGCCGAGAGATCCGCGCTGTAATGGCACATGGCCTTGCTTTGCCGTTCGAACGCAGACCATGTACGATTCTGAGGGATGGGGAACAGCATGACTGTGAAATTATAACAGTAGCGCCAAACAAGAGTTGCCAGTATCTGATCGAATCTAAATGCATGACCATGTTTACCGATACAACTGTTGGCGAATTTTCGTACGGACCTTCAAAGCTAGCTTTTCCACAATAGACTTACATGCGGAAGAACGATAAGCATCAGGGGTGCTGTCATAGCTGCTGCTGTAATCTGTTTATACAACATTTTTGAAAAGGTCTGTTTCCTCGTGACATTTATAGTTTGAATTTTGGGCTTATATATCTCTGACAAGATAATTGTAACGTGAAAAATGAGATGAAAGAGTTGTAGCAAGCCGGTCTGTTTCTTTATGCAAATCATCTGTATTTTGAATTATGAGATTATATCTCTGCATGACACGATAATTGTAAAGCACACAAAAATGAGACGAAACAATTGTGGCAAGTCTATCGTGTAAGTTTTGAAAGCAGCAGGACAGACTCTTTAACTGAGACATTGCCGAGTGATTCAGCAGTGTGCCTGGTAAGTTTGACAGTGAAGTGTCTGTGTATTACATTGCGTCCGCCATAAATAAACATGACCTTCAAATCCGCTTGCAAATGTGGCATACAGGGAGAATAATGGAAACGCGGAGCTGCATGCACAAGTACAGTCTGACCATAGAATCCTCTTTTATGTGGTGTTCGAGACTTGCTTGGAAATAACTTCTTATCGCCGCTAAACTTCTGCTGTCTTGTATAATTATGTTTAATCCAAGGTTTGCGCAACACAGCAGAACAGATGTTCAAATATTCAGAGGAAGCAAAACAATGATATGCATTTTCAGACGATATGACCAAAAGGAGTTATGTCGTTTCTTTTTCATTGGTGAAGAGGGCTTTAGTGTCAAAAAACAATTGTACTTTTGGGCCTCATATTGATAAAACGTTATCCTGTGTGTTGAAATCTAATGTGGCAAGAAGTAAAATGACACACACACATACACACACATATACACACACACACACACACACATACACACACACACACACACACACACACACACACACACACACACACACACACACACACACACACACACACACACGCAGAATCAAAGTATCTTGATGCCAGACGTTTTAGTCACTGCATGCGAGGGGGATAGGTAATTGGTGGAAGATTTCAGCTATCAAACGTAGCGACAGGCATGGCGAATACTGACATTCGATAGGACAGAAATCATAAAATAAAATATGTTGCTAACAATGTAACGTACAGCAGACGAGTCGTAGAAGATTGCCGTTGCATGCTAGATAAAAATTAAAAATAAATGCGAAATATAAATCTCATATTCTTTAACACTTATTGGAATTATAAACATTAACACTAATGATAAAATAAAAAGGTCGAGCATATCTGACATTCCGAGGTACCAAAATCCCTGAATAATGAAACTCCAATATTATGTAACGCTAACGGGGCATTCACAGATATGTACAACATTATAACAAGTATAAGTTTACAATTAGATGCTAACATCCGTTTTAATGCAGCACTCTATTGCAAAAAACTGTGAAAGGTTATAGGTGTAAGTCGAATACATCCAGAGCCTTAAATACGCCTTTGCAAACAGATATCGAACAAGCTGAAAAAGACACAGCTATCTTCAGCTACAAACTGAATAGATGTCTACAGTTCTTGGTGTTGCGAAAGTTGTATTTCCCAAGTAACGAATGTAAAGAACTCTGGCAACAGTTTTCTGTAACTTCAAAACAGTTTTATACTGCACAAAGGATCGAAGAAATGAATTTTTGGCCTGAATATATAACCACCAAAAATGTATTCTTGTTCTTGTTATTGTTCTTCTTGTCCTTGTTCTTGTTTTTGCGTGCTTTGTGTGTAAAATGTCACGGCTCTAAATGTATATATATAAACACATTTGTGGTGTCATCCCAGCTCTGTGAAACGCAATTAAAAAAAGAGAAGATTTTAAACGCAAAAGATGTGTACTTTTGAGGGGCTTTGTGTTCAAAATGCCACCCTTTGAGGCCAAAAGAATTCTCACTTTAACACTTTATACCCCAGCTATGTTGACCAAGTTTTATTTTTAGCCCAGACCAGCTGCAGTGCTGCAGCAGGTCACTCAGGATTGTAGTAACTGTGTATTAACTGTGTATCAACACGCTGGAGTACAGGCGTTAGATCGACGTTAAAGGAAGCGACTGAAGCTAACAGTCTGAGCGGATATATCCGTACCTGGTCAGATAGAGCCATATGAGTGGGTACGGATATATCCGTACCTGGGAGACAATGAGCTAAAGATAAATTTCAATTTAAATGGAGAAAATAACCAGCAGGCCACCACACACATGCCCCCTAATTTTATTTTAGTTTTGCTAAAAACGTACATACAGTTATATTCTCTGTAACATTCTACAAGTATACAAAAATGAAAAATATAGGAGAGAGAGAGAGTGAGAGAGAGAGAGAGAGAGAGAGAGAGAGAGAGAGAGAGAGAGAGAGGGATGGTGGAGAGAGAGAAAGAGAGCGAGAGAGCAAGATAGAGAGAGAGAGAGAGAGAGAGAGAGAGAGAGAGAGAGAGAGAGAGAGAGAGAGAGAGAGAGAGAGAGAGAGAGAGAGAGAGAGAGAGAGAGAGAGAGAGAGGGGGGGGGCCTGCACGAGTACTTCTGTGTTTTGTGTTGAAATTTTCACCTTTACAGATTATAACAACAACAAAACGGATTGAAAAACTATGAGACATATTTTATCTACCTACCTTTATGTGCAAAATGTCAAATTTGAATTATGTTCCTTTGCCTATGTTATTTTTTAATCACATCTGTCGGCAGCTTTTATTGTAAAGGACAACATTTATCCTAAAAAAAAATATTCCTTACGTGACAGTTGCTCTTAGGAAGAGAGGTTGAAAACATCAAAAACTAAAAGCATTCTCTAAACTGCAAAAGAAAGATGTATACAGAGACGGATGGAACACATGTGTCCTCTTGAACAAGTCGGTCTTGTAAATATTCTAACCCTATTTACTAGCATGGCATAAATTATTGACTTAGATCTAGACTGATTACGCATTGAGCAAATACAAATTGGAGAATGCATATGAGTTGAGATTCATGCACAGTATTGTTTTTTTTAAATTCAGTCATTCACTCGTTTTATCCACTTATCTATTTTGTTCACTCTTTCGTGCATAACTCCCGTAGAGAGTTCTCCTCTCCAAATCAAACATGCCTCCTATTAAATCCTCCTTTTATCCTCTAGAGAGAAAAAGTTTTATTTTGAGTTTTCTTCAGCCTTCTTGTTGTTTTGATGATATTCAGGACAATCCATTTACAAGATCGATTTTGCATTTATAATCATGATAATTTGCTGACCTTTGTAAGATCTACCCGGCGGGGAATACACATGAGGAAGACAGAATTTTAATGACTTGAAACGAGAGGGGCTCAGGCAAGTCAAGTGATTTTGTTTTTCATTTTTTTAGATTTAAATCGGCTTTGGAGAAGACAGTGCATTTTAACCAGCATCATAGCAGTCTCTGCAAATCGACATTAATTTTCTTCGTGTAATAAATATCTTACTTAACACAGTCCCAAACCGGCGCAGATGCACCGTTTCATACAATATAATACAAAGCATTTACGTTCTTGATAATCTCTTTGCAATCTGTGTTACAAGTACAGACTCAAAAATCGGCACAGAAAAACGACTAACACCAAAAACAACAGCAACAACAACAACAACAACAACAACAACAACGAAAGACTAGTGGGTGCAACATTTCATAAAAACGAAGTACAATAGATTCATGAGAAAGTGAACAAACAACACCGTCACCAGACAAATAACGACGATGAGAAATGTAAACTTGGCTTCAGCAGCGGTTTCCTTCCATCGGGTGTGGTATAGTAAGATAATCTCTCCTTTTTCTTTCACATGATATGAAAATTTGACCAACACACCATGCGTGAGTATTACATACAGCGACTAACATTAACGGCCGTTACGCTGAATGAAAACACTCACAATTATAGGGTACAATCATGACAATAACTTGTTGAAGTTTTTTTTTATCAAATACTCATAAAAGCTACAATTCCCACTCCTTTAACGGTGATAAAAAGTATTTATTACAGTGGACCCCCTCTACACTCCCCCCCTCCCCACACCACACACACACACACCACCCACCCCGCTAATGGAGGACCCCGAATCTAAGACTTTTACACATTTTCAAATTGTCTGTTCAAAACCTTTGTAAGACTCCCTTCTTTGTAAGACACCCTTCTTTGTAAGACTCCCTTCTTTGTAAGAGGTCTTCAAAAAGGGGCTTCAACTGTGCTCCGCCTATGTTTTCAGAAAATATCGTATTGATGTGCAGACGCCTCAGGGAACCCCGCCGTGTAATGTACGAGCAATACAAAAAGGAGCA
The DNA here is from genome assembly GCF_037325665.1 of Littorina saxatilis. NCBI lineage: Eukaryota > Metazoa > Mollusca > Gastropoda > Littorinimorpha > Littorinidae > Littorina > Littorina saxatilis. The sequence goes on from NW_027128912.1 coordinate 14,447, forward strand.
ACACAAAACACAATGATAATGGACGGAAACGACGGGCATCGCAAAAAGATGTCCGCCACTTCCGGTCACGTGGTCTTCCCGAGTGTTCGCGACATGATTTCCTGGCGGCGTCACATTATCGAGATAGAAACCCTGCAGGGGTTTTCCTGCAAGAGACAGGGTAAGGACATGAAGAAAAGCGTTTCTAATAGGCGGGCGTTGTGCAGTTTTCAAACATTCCCATAATATAAAGGTGTCTGACGAGAATTGAGAAACATATTCCTTTGCATTAGAGACGTTTAAATTGAGCTGTCTGTAAAGAGTTGTAGTGCTTGCGGCTACATTCATTTTAGGCTGAAAGATTTTTAGGCTTTAAGTTTTAGTGGTTGCTCTGATATACCCCTTAAATATGTAATCAGAGTTACGACAGAGTAATGACACTGAAAAGGTCTTGCCGTGAGATTGTCGCAGCCTCTTGCACATACAGGATTTTTTTCTTTTCGATTGCCATTTGCACATCCTCAAATGTTAACCATGCAGATCAGAAATGGAGAAGAAAAACAGGCTCGCAGCTAAGTTTAAAATGCTAAATAGAAAAATTGTAAATACATGTGCACATAAGTGCGTATGAGTGTGAGTGTATGTGAATCTCTGTGTGTGTGTGTGTGTGTGTGTGTGTGTGTGTGTGTGTGTGTGTGTATGTGAGTGTGTGTGTGTTTGTGAGTGCGTGCGTGCAAGTGTGTGTGTGTGTGTGTGTGTATCTGTGTCATTTTGTGTGTGTGTGTGTGTGTGTGTGTGTGTGTGTGTGTGTGTGTGTGTGTGTGTGTGTGTGTGTGTCGTTCTGTCCGTCTGTCTGTCCGTCTGTCTGTCTGTCTGTCTGTCTGTCTGTCTGTCTGTCTGTCTGTGAGCGCAAACCCTGCCCGTCGCTTTGAAAGTTTAACAATAAATGAGACATATCCAGAGATAAGGAGAGAGACGAATGCAGTACTTTGCATAGGCAATATCGAACGATGCGTTCAATGCTTATCTGTAGTTCTGTAGCTTTTTCTTCCCTGTCAATAGCATCATCCGTCTTCTTTAATATTATTTGCTCTGGCGTGATACGATTATTTGCAATCTAATTTCCTACAATCTGTCATAGTGAATTCAGATCAGCTTTCTCTCGTGTCTGCGTTTTATCATTCTGAATTTTTTTTCTTTTGTTTTCTTTTTTCCTTTCTTCGACATTTTTCCTTCTTTTTATTTTTTAATTGTATTTTCCTTCGTTTTTAATTTTTTTTTATTCTTTGACTACCCTAGGTGAATTCTAGCGCTGTAAAGAAGCATTGAAACTCTCTCTCTCTCTCTCTCTCTCTCTCTCTCTCTCTCTCTCTCTCTCTCTCTCTCTCTCTCTCTCTCTCTCTCTCTCTCTCTCTCTTTCTGTGTTTCTCTCTCTCACTCTCTCTCTATCTCTCTCTCTCTCTCTTTCTCACTTTCTCTCTGTCTCTCTCTCACTTTCTCTGTGTGTGTCTCTCTCTCTC
>NW_027128913.1:0-2213 GCF_037325665.1 Littorina saxatilis
CAATGTAGATCCCGGCATCCCACGACTAGATCAGTCGCGTTTTTTGCTCTTTTTGTCTGTGTGTCTGTCTTTTTCCCTCTCTCTGTGTGTCTCTCTCTCTCCTTCTCTTGCGATTATTATGTTGTACCTTTTTTGCACCTGATGAGTTAAATTATTTGCAACGTTAACACTCCTTCATAAGGGGCTATGGCCTATTGAATAAATTATCTGCGTCTGCGTCTGCGTCTCTCTCCTTCTCATAGTCGGTATATATCTGTCTCTCTCTGTCTGTGTGTCTATCTGTCTCACCTCTCTCTCTCTCTCTCTCTCTCTCTCTCTCTCTCTCTCTCTCTCTCTCTCTATTGGTATGTCTCTCTCTCTCTGTCTCTCTCTCTCTCTATCTCTCTCTCTCTCCTGATTTGTTTCTCTCTCTCTTTCTCTCTCTCTCTGTCTGTTTGTTTCTGTCTCCCTCTGTGTCTTTGTCTCTCACTATCTCTTGCTCTTCCTCCTATTCTCACTCTACCACCTGCTCGCTCTCTTTCGATCTCTCTCTTTTTCTCTCTCTCTCTTTCTCTCTCTCTCTTTCTCTCTATCTTTCTCTCTCTCTCTCTCTATCACACACACACACACACACACACACACACACACACACACACACACACACACACACACACACACAATCTATCTCTATATATAACACAAACTCAATATCTCAATCTCTCTCTAACACACGATCTCCCACACACACACACTCTCCCTCTCCAACACACACACACACAATCTCTATCTCTCTCTCTATCTATCTATCTCTCTCTCTCCCTCTCTCTCTCTCTCTCTCTCTCTCTCTCTCTCTCTCTCTCTCTCTCTCTCTCTTCCGACCTAACTCTCACCAGCAAAACACAAATCCTGATCTACCCCCAAGCTTGAAGGCTATCCAGTCACCTCCGAGTGTGCTTCCATCAGTGGATACCCCCATCCCACGAACGCATCACTTGGCTGTTTTCCTACGGTCCCAGCACGCTCTAGTGTGGGAGTATACCTATCTAGTCTACTGGGCTGGGCGGGAGCGGTCTCTCTCGCAGGGTGTAGGGCTTCGGTGGCCGTTTTCTTAGTTGTAACAGAAAAGGAAACCTATGGAGGAAAAAGAGTTGCAATAGAAGGAAAAATGGAAAGGGAAAAAAAAGGTGGATAGTGATTTGATGGCCGGAGTATGAAGAGGCCTTTTTGTGTTCAATTACGTAGACTTGCACACAAATGGCGGCGGTCGTAGGGCGAGATATGCACGACGTAACAAAAAGGGACATTGGAGGAAAAACGATATGTTCAACAGCCAAAAAACTTAGCCGTCATTTTGGGAGATATGCCAGGCTTATTCGACGGTGGGGGAAAAAAACGAAGCAAAGGACTGCCTACATCTTCGGAAGACTTCCAAAAAATGTCATGTCCATTTTGTCTAATTTGCCACAAGCAATTATATCCCCGGCCAGCATCATCCCTGCGAGTGCGAAGTGGTTCTAAAAGGCTTGCAAAAGTCGTGAATTTTCCCAATCGATTTCAATGAAATTGAACAGACTTTGCCCGACTTGAAGGGATGTAAACCTGATTCCAATAATATCCTTGCCGTCCATCTCTTCTTCTTCTTCGTCCATGGGCTTAGACTCCCACGTTCACTCATGTTTTTAGCACGAGTGGATTTTTACGTGTATGACTGTTTTTACCCCACCATTCGGGCAGTATACGCCGATTTCGGGGGAGGCATGCTGGATATTTTCGTGTTTCTATAACCCACCGAACTCTGACATGGATTACAGGATCTTTTCCGTGCACACTTGGTCTTTTTTGTACGTGTACACACGGAGGGGGTTAATTACAGTCACTAGCAGGTCTGCACATACGTTGACCTGGGAGATCGGAAAAATCTCCACTCTTAACCCACCAGGCGGCAGCGACCGGGATTCGAACTCACGACCTCCAGATTAGGGGTCCGACGTCTTACCACCACGCCACTCCGCCCGTTCCCGTCCATCTCAAAACCGTCTCTTCCTCAGAGGCACATTCAGTTTCAGATCTACGTGTCCTCTCAGACCTGTAACATGAACGTGGGCCATCCATCGTCTGTGTGCTTACGTATCTACTCTCCTTCTACCCTCATTTCTAAAGATACCTTCATTACTTCTTTATAAAGGCGCAGTCCTTTCCGCAAAAACACTGCTCGCTATATCGAATCTTATCAG
>NW_027128914.1:0-5871 GCF_037325665.1 Littorina saxatilis
TGCCTGAGTCACAGTTTGCAAGCGCATACATAAGACATTTTAGCTACAAGTCCCTGACTAAGTTCTGCAAATATACCGTCTTCATGTTGTGTGGTTCTATCGTAATCTACTTCTTTTTTTTTTTTTTTTTTTTTTTTTTTTTTTCCATGTGTACTATATACATTTTACTATGTATCTCACGTTGGGAATCCCGAGAGACTTTGTTTGCTTAGTTCGTTCTGAGGGAGTCGATGCTTGTTTTTTTTATTTTTTTTTTATTCTCTTTTTGTACATTTTTTTTTTTACATGTATATGCTGTACATTACAGGACATCACCTAACCGAAAGGACAGAAACATATAACAGAAAAACACACTTGGACAATTACAACATACATGGGGTGGGAGGATGGAATGGGGAGGGGGGGATGTTCAGTGGTTTGGTGGTCGCATTATCAAAAGGTTTTAGGAACGAAAAAACCTAAGGGTTACATCAAAACGTGCATATACAGGCGCCAATCCTTGTAGAATTTATCTACTGTATTATTCACAACTGCGTTATACTTTTCACAAATAAATCTTTGCTTAAAGTTTCTACTAAATGTCTGAAAATGAGGGGTCTTTTTGTTCATTTTGGAAATATATACATGGTGTTTGGCACAGATTAATAACACATCAAAAGCTTTATCGGTGACTACATTGTTCGCCACTCCAAGAAGAACCAGTTCTTTAGACAGTTTTAAATTGTTGCAATGGGTGCAGTTCGCCTTTAGCCAATTTACAAATTCTATCCAAAAAGTCTGCACTTTATCACACTCCCAAAACATATGTAAAAGGGTTTCTTCATTTCTACCACAAAATGTACACAATGACGTATCCACAATTTTTCGCAAAAATAGAAACCTTTCTGTGGGCAAAATTCTGTACAATAATCGGTACTGGAACCATCTCAGACAAGTGTCTTTTGTTGTTTTAAAAACATGTTGAAAAATAGCCTTCTTATCTAACAAACAGTCTAAAGATTCAGACCATTTTTCGATACATTTTGGGACCGTAGTATGTTCAATCAGTTTTTTGTAAATAAGTTGTGTCTTACCTTTACAAATACATTTCCACACAATGGGCTCTGTCATAATAAAATGTTTATCAAATTCTAAGCCGATTTTTCTCTGATATTTCTTAACAGCCTGGATTACACCTTGATACAATACAAAATCGCCTCGCACATTTGGATATTTGATTTTAAACGCATTATAGGATAAGTATCCATTTTGTCCCAAAATATGACCAATCTGAGCTATTCCATTGTCGATCCAATTTTGAATGTACACTGTCTTTTTATCTCTCCGAATATTAACATTATAATGTAAACATTCTGATACAAAATCGTTAAAGGTTATAGGGTCACATTTTCCATGTAGTTTCTTATAATGTTTAAAAACATTGGTCCAAAACGGGTTTTCCATTCTCTGCATCAAAACATTTGCAAATTCCTCTCCTCTCATATTAATTGTTGTAACAGATGGACATGCTTTAAACAATAATCTTGATGTTAATCCAGTAAGGCCATCAACTCTTTTTAATCTACTTCTTACCGACAGCAATACTTTGCAACTTTCCAAGGAGTGAGATTTTTTTTCGGAGGCGTATATCTCTTCCAATGCCCATGACACAATAGTTACGTAGGCCGATCATGTTCCGACTTCGATCGAATCCGGTTAAACAAGAATAGTAAGCTATAAATATTACCGAGCACACACTCTTTCGGGATTACAATTTATCGGGTGGCTGGTCACATTACGGTCTACTGTAGGGATGTTTCGCAATTTCTCAAACTCCCTTGTTGCGTGTAAATCGCGCTTAAATCTCGTCTTGGCTAGATTATAAAATGGATACATGTAGTAACCTAAATATACTGAAAATGGATTGTGAAACTATGACTCACTTTGATCTGCATTAATTATCCTGATAAACAAGAAAAGCAAACGCTTATACGATCGACTCATCTTCACCATACATAACATGAATCAGAAACGAATTATCTGTTGACATTGAAGAAATTGAAAATGGTATACTTTTTTACCCAAACTCGACCCTTCTGTGACCTGGAAATATTACACTTCGACGCTTACATCTTTGAAACTTCCAGCGCTTTTAGCACTTTCGGTCATAACTCTAGTCTAGTCAAAAACGATTAAGAAAATTATAATGTCCATGCTATGACGCAAACACGACCCCTCTGTGACCCCTTATATTTAACAAGGGCTTGCTTGTGTTATGTTGGAAGGTCCTGAAACCCTAAAAGTGTGCACAGTTTTAAAGCTTTAACTTAAAAAAACATTCGAGAAAACTTCAATTTGTAGTCTTTATGACCAGAACACGACCCCACTGTGACCTTGGAATTGACGAGGGTCAATCAGACTCGGGTCATTTCGGGAGATCATCAAACTCTAGAAGTGTGCACAGTTTCAAAACTCGTGCTTTAAAAATACCTGAGACGGACGGCTCATTACCAAGACTCGCTGATTACTCGGGTGAGTCAAAAAACGGAATTCCCTTTCAATTCAATATAAGTGTTCCAAACACTAATACGTTTTCGAGTTTTGTTTAGCGTTACGGAATAAATTGATGTAAAGAGTGTAAGTACTGAACGAAGTGCGACTAGCGAAGTTCACCTTTTAAGCACCGTGGTAGATAAAGCAAAGTGTGTATACGCTCAAAATAATGGCACATCAATGTTTATTTTGAATGTGTCTTGATACCGCCTCCATTTGTATCTTCCGTACGGGCTTCGAGACATTATAAATGAATGTCAAGAGTGTAATTACTGATATAGCAAGCGAAGTTCACCTTGTCTCTACTAAGGTAGTTAATAGAAAATATGCTCAAATCGCTTTCCATTGTAATCCCCGACCACGTGTTATTCGACGTTGTATCCAGCACAGTGACAAAAACTATTCCCAGAATGCTGCCACAAAGAATGTCATGGACGCATTGATATTTTTATTCCCAGAATGCTGCCACAAAGAATGTCATGGACGGATTGATATTTTTATTCCCAGAATCCTGCCACAAAGAATGTCATGGACGGATTGATATTTTTATTCCCAGAATGCTGCCACAAAGAATGTCATGGACGGATTGATATTTTTAGTCCCAGAATGCTGCCACAAAGAATGTCATGGACGGATTGATATTTTTATTCCCAGAATGCTGCCACAAAGAATGTCATGGACGGATTGATATTTTTATTCCCAGAATGCTGCCACAAAGAATGTCATGGACGGATTGATATTTTTAGTCCCAGAATGCTGCCACAAAGAATGTCATGGACGGATTGATATTTTTAGTCCCAGAATGCTGCCACAAAGAATGTCATGGACGGATTGATATTTTTATTCCCAGAATGCTGCCACAAAGAATGTCATGGACGGATTGATATTTTTAGTCCCAGAATGCTGCCACAAAGAATGTCATGGACGGATTGATATTTTTATTCCCAGAATGCTGCCACAAAGAATGTCATGGACGGATTGATATTTTTAGTCCCAGAATGCTGCCACAAAGAATGTCATGGACGGATTGATATTTTTATTCCCAGAATGCTGCCACAAAGAATGTCATGGACGGATTGATATTTTTATTCCCAGAATGCTGCCACAAAGAATGTCATGGACGGATTGATATTTTTATTCCCAGAATGCTGCCACAAAGAATGTCATGCACGGATTGATATTTTTATTCCCAGAATGCTGCCACAAAGAATGTCATGGACGGATTGATATTTTTATTCCCAGAATGCTGCCACAAAGAATGTCATGGACGGATTGATATTTTTATTCCCAGAATGCTGCCACAAAGAATGTCATGGACGGATTGATATTTTTATTCCCAGAATGCTGTCACAAAGAATGTCATGGACGGATTGATATTTTTATTCCCAGAATGCTGCCACAAAGAATGTCATGGACGGATTGATATTTTTATTCCCAGAATGCTGCCACAAAGAATGTCATGGACGGATTGATATTTTTATTCCCAGAATGCTGCCACAAAGAATGTCATGGACGGATTGATATTTTTATTCCCAGAATGCTGCCACAAAGAATGTCATGGACGGATTGATATTTTTATTCCCAGAATGCTGCCACAAAGAATGTCATGGACGGATTGATATTTTTATTCCCAGAATGCTGCCACAAAGAATGTCATGGACGGATTGATATTTTTAGTCCCAGAATGCTGCCACAAAGAATGTCATGGACGGATTGATATTTTTATTCCCAGAATGCTGCCACAAAGAATGTCATGGACGGATTGATATTTTTATTCCCAGAATGCTGCCACAAAGAATGTCATGGACGGATTGATATTTTTAGTCCCAGAATGCTGCCACAAAGAATGTCATGCACGGATTCATAATTCAGACAGAAGTTTGCAAAAGTCTGTCTGTCTGTCTGTCTGTCTGCCTGTCTGTCTGTCTGTCTGTCTGCCTGTCTGTCTGTCTGTCTGTCTGTCTGCCTGTCTGTCTGCCTGCCTGCCTGCCTGCTCTCTCTCTCTCTCTAGAGACGCTAAACAAGGCTGTCTTTATGTACAAAGTAATTAACAATAATGTTCCTGGATATTTAAAATTACATTTCAGACATGCCACAAAAAGATATGGGTCCCAGAACCTGATTCCCCCCATCCCTCGTCTAGACTTGTATAAGTCAAGTTTAGCCTTCTCAGGAGCGTCTGTATGGGATTCCATACCCCTACCCCTCCGAAATGCCTCCTCTGTGAAAACGTTTAGGCGCCAGTTTCATTCCCGCTTAATGGGTAAATAGAACACTTTTCATGTCTGATATTTTAGTGCTTTTTACATTTAATCAAGTTATGTTTGTATTTTGATTTGTTCTTTATGTGTATGTATTGATAATGATATACATGCAAATGATTGGGACAATTCCTCCCCACATTTTTTTTCTCCCTTTTGTTATTAGTTGTTTTGGATGTTTATATGCAATGCATTATTGCAACTATGCTGCAATTTCCACACTTTATTGTTTTTCCCATTTTTGAGTGTGTATACAAAACCATAACCCTTTTCCTTATTACTATTTACATTATGTACGTCTATAAGAAACAATAACCTTGTCAATTTTACTATCTATATTCTGCGCGTCTGTATTAATAAGTGTTTGTATAAGAGACAGGTTGTAAGATTAGGCTTTGCCTAAAACCTCTATCCTTTGGTAATAAAGTTCACTCTCTCTCTCTCTCTCTCTCTCTCTCTCTCTCTCTCTCTCTCTCTCTCTCTCTCTCTCTCTCTCTCTCTCTCTCTCTCTCTCTCTCTCTCTCTCTCTCTCAGAGTTTGTACTGCAAAAGTGATGATGTTGTGCTCATGTATGATTTCAAAACAGATCGTAAACGCTGGTTCTTCGATCAGTCAGACAGCATGACCAAGCTTCAGAAACATGCCATGTCGTGTCTTCGGACATTGCCCCCGATCAGCAAAGATCGGTACGCTGAGTTGTACAAAGAAAGACTGGAAGAAGATCTGAGAATAGTGTCTCGAGTAGTCCGCTTTTACTTAGGATGAACAGTTTCAAACACCGTTTTTTTCATTCTTGGACTGTCTAATGCTGAAAAGGGCCGTCACGCACGTTTTATTGACTTACAATATCTGTCACCACACGGAAGAAAACAACAGACTGAAGGACTGATCAAATCATGATGTTATGATGCATGGTATTGGTGTGCAGTGTGAGTCAAGGTATCCCTGACTCTGACAAATGCAGTGGACTCTCTATCGGACTTCCAGTAGCGAGAACTTTGCGCGATCGTGCATGCTTCGGTATGTAGAAAGCTTTGTACTTCGACATCCCAACCCCACAACACCCTTTTACTATAAA
>NW_027128916.1:0-5237 GCF_037325665.1 Littorina saxatilis
CCCCTCCTTCTCCCTGCACTTTATCCCCCCCCCCTCTTTCTAATCCCTCCCTTACCTCTCTCCCCGTCCGCCTCTTTCCTACTGCCCATCCCCATTCTTCTTCACCATCTCTGGTTTGTACATTAGTTTTCGAATTTTAACCTCTATAGTGTTTCTGTTTTAGTTTAAATTGATTGTGTGTGTGTGTGTGTGTGTGTGTGTGTGTGTGTGTGTGTGTGTGTGTGTGTTGTGTGTGTGTGTGTGTGTGTGTGTGTGTGTGTGTGTGTGTGTGTGTGTGTGTGTGTGTGTGTGTGTGTGTGTGTTTGTCGTCCCAAGGACAGATAGTAAAAAAACAGGCCTAGCCTTAAATCGGTATCCTTGTAAAATGAAGTTCAGTCTTAGTCTCAGTCTTAATCTCTCCCTCTTCGTTTAACTGTGTTCTAGTGTTTGCCCTACATCTTCCACCTGCTGCCCCAAACCCAAACCTGCATTTCATCTGTCTCCTGTCCCCTGTCTTCTCCACCAATCAATTACCTTCCCCCTTCTGTGCCCTCTTCCCTCTACAATAAACTTACTCTTAACTTTTCGGATGTATATGTTTGTTGTAAAGACGTCACCGGTAGCTGTAGGGATGTTGTTGTTTTCACTTATTGAAAATGCAAATTGTATGAAGGTGTAAACCAGAATTTAAACATGATTTAAACCAACTTACTTTCTCTTCCTCTACATTGACTTTATTCTTAGCTTTTCGGATTGTACGTTTGTTTTAAAGACACCATTGCACCCTTAGTTGTAGGCTCGTTGTTGTTTTCACTTAATAATAATGTACATTTTCCAAAACGTGCAAAACGGAATTTAAACATTGTTTAAACCAACTTACATCTTCTTTTTTTGCAACCCGGCCATCATCTCCTGTCTTATGTCACCCATTCTCCCTTTTGCTCCCTAACATTACTGTGATATTAACACAACAGTTTCTCGTGATGTCCTTTTCGCTGTCCTTTGTTTGTTAGTATAACAGGAACCCTTAACAAAATATATGTATCTCTTTCCACCTCATCCCTGTGAGTGTTAAACCTGAATTTGTGAGTCCCCCATAGAAATGTAGCACAGTGATCAAGTTACATAGAGTCGTAGCAAGTAGTCTGGTATTAAGCCACTACAAGTGAGTTGAAAAGGTTGTTATTTTTCCACACACAAAAAAGATAGATTCTTTGGAAGTATGTAACGGTAAGCGTATTATTATTACTACTTTTTTTTCGAAATGACATTATGGATGTGCCTGAATCGTATTGTGAATTGCGTTATGATTAGATATGAAGAATTCTCAGAGAGTAAGCGAAAGAACATTGAGAGTGGATGGATGAATGTTATTATTTGATTAAACGCAATGATCTGCTTGGCAAAAGTTGTGAGCATTCCACGAACTTGAACGAGGAGTGTTTCGCAGTCTGCAGACACAGCAGGATACAACATTGATCTTTTGTATTTCAGAGAGCTCACGCGCGTTTGCAGTGGGTACCAGCCCAATACAGCCTCACAGGAAATGATAAGACGAACGAGCTCACCAAACTCGGTGCATGAGGAAAGGTAGTTCAAGATAAAACAAGTCGCGTAAGGCGAAATTACTACATTTAGTCAAGCTGTGGAACTCACAGAATGAAACTGAACGCACTGCATTTTTTCACAATGACCGTAGTCCGCCGCGTGTGCAAAACGGAGTGAAACTGACGAGCCTGTTCAGCGCGGTAGTGGTTTCGCTGTGCTGCATAGCACGCTTTTCTGTACCTCTCTTCGTTTTAACTTTCTGAGCGTGTTTTTAATCCAAACATATCATATCTATATGTTGTTGGAATGAGGGTGTGACAGTGCCGCCTTAACTTTTACAAAAAGCCGGATATGACGTCATCAAAAGTATTTATCGAAAAAATGAAAAAAACGTCCGGGGATATCATTCCCAGGAACTCACATGTCAAATTTCATAAAGATCGGTTCAGTAGTTTGGTCTGAATCGCTCTACACACACACGCGCACAGACAGACAGACAGACACACACACATACACCACGACCCTCGTCTCGATTCCCCCTCTATGTTAAAACATTTAGTCAAAACTTGACTAAATGTAAAAAGACCTTCATCACATGTCTTAAATTTGAGCACCGCGAGGAACGACTTCAACTTCTCTGAGCGATGGTGATCGCAGGTCGAAATTAAATGACTTGTAACGAGGTTGCCAAGGACACAAGAGCTGTTTTGCAGTGAGTAAACTTCCAGGAAATGATGCTTTGGTAAACGAAAGTACTAACATGAAATCTGGGTCGGCCCCTGGGGTTGATGGTATTACTGCAGAATTTTTGAAAGTGTTTTGGACCCGCATCAGAACATTGTTAATTGCGTCTTTTAATGCAAGTTTTGACGATGGAAAATTGTCTTCCACGCAGCGCAAAGCTGTCATTACTCTTATACACAAGGGAAAGGACTTGCCCAAAAACGAATTAAAGAACTGGAGACCCATCTCCCTTACAAACAGCGATTATAAACTGATAGCCAAGTGTTTGGCAAAAAGGTTAGGAAGCGTTATTGGTGATATTGTTCAGAAAGATCAAGTCGGTTATATTAAAGGCAGAAAAGTATCTACAATATTAAGGTTAATTGATGATGTAATCGAACAGTCACACGAGTTAAATCAACCTGGTCTGTTGGTCGCAATTGACTGTGTTCAAGCGTACGATAGTATTTCAAAAGAGTTTATTATTAAAGCCTTTCAAAAATTCGGGTTTGGGCCAGAATTTGTTCAATGGGTGACTGTGTTAATGAACGACACGGTTAGCTCAGTGCAGTATTGTGGATGGTTGTCGGATTTTTTTGATGTGAAAGCCGGGATTCGTCAAGGGTGCCCGTTTTCATGTTTGGCCTTTGTACTGGCCATTGAATTGCTGGCATCAAAAATAAGACAGTGTAGACGTATTAAAGGAATTTCGTTATGGAATAATGTTGATATTGCAACCGTTATTAAAATTGCTCTGTATGCAGACGATATCACCTTTTTTTAAAGGATGAGATTGATATGTATTATGCACTTGAAATAATGAATGACTTTTCTAGTTTTTCAGGCTTAAGGATACATAAGAGAAAGTCTGAGGCGATGTGGTTGGGTAGTAGGAAACATTGTGATGAAACATTTTATAATTTTGTTTGGAAGAAGAAGTTGAAGATTTTGGGTGTATATTTTTGTAATGATAAGAGTGCTTCTTTGGTAGAAGATAACTGGACTGGAAGAATAAGGAATATTAAGCGATTGATTTGTGCATGGGAGAAGCGAAATTTGAGCATTTTAGGGAAAATATGTATTGTGAAAACGTTTTTAATTTCACAATTTGTGTATATTATGCAAGCGTTTGTATTACCTGACTGTGTTTTGAATGAAGTCAATACCTTATTGTACAGATTTTTGTGGCGAAAAAGAGATTGTAATCGGAAGGCCTTTGAAAAGGTGAAAAGAAGCGTTTTATGTTTTGAAATTGAAAAAGGTGGTTTAAAAATGATCGATATTAGGCAAATGCAAATTTCTTTTTTATTACAATGGGTTTCACAACTGACTACATCAAATGAAAATGATAATTGGAGTCTCACTCCAAAGATGATGTATTTGCGTTTTGGAAAGCACTTTGAATGTTTCTTATCGAATGTAAACAGTGCAAGATTTAAAGGGTTAGACCTAGTGAAATCACACTTTTGGAAAGCAGTATTAAAATATTGGCTGGATAATAACCACTACGATCGTGGGACAATCGGGCCGATTTTATTATGGAATAATGCATGCATAACGTATAGTGGCAAAGTTTTATTTTTTGAAAGTTGGATACGACGAGGTGTATTGGTATTAACTGACATTGTACGTTCGGGAGACATATTATCATATCAAGATATATGTGATTTGATTGGATATTCGCCAAACCGAATTCTTGAATATAATGTTGTAAAAGCTGCTGTGTCATTATTCATGAGGAAAAATGTTGTAAATATGACTGATGATGTTTGTATTACCCCACTGTTTAACGGCAAAAATGTGTTAAGTGCCAAAGAATATCGGAAAGAGATTATTAATATGAAAACAGATGTACCATGTTCCGGAGGATTTTGGAAGAGAAAGTTTAATGTAGAAATTGATGAACGTTCTTGGATAGTTGCCCATCAGTCAACACAAGAGACTAGATTAAGAGTTTTACACTGGAAAATTATGCACAACATTTATCCGACCAACATTCTCCTGTGTAAAATGAAAGTAACGGAAACTAATAAATGTAATTACTGTTGTGATGTAACTGATTTCATTGAACACTTCTTTTTTGAATGCCCGGTTGTATACAAATTCTGGAAGTTTATTGAAGAATTTATTTTTCGTACTTTAGAAATTAAGATTGTTTTGAAAGTTAGTGATGTTTTATTTGGTATGCATTTTGTAATGGTGAAAAAGGCAACTATGTATAAATTGAACCACATTATCTTAATCGGAAAGATGTGCGTTAGTATATATAAAAAAACAAATTCGTTTTTACCGTTGGAAAGTATTTTTAATAGGCAGTTACAGATAAGAAGCATTTTTGTGTGAGTGTTCGAAGAACAAAACGTTAAAAAAAAGTTAGCTTGTTGTACTCGATAAGATGTATTTAATTCATTGTATGAGATATTGTTGATTGTTGTTATTTATTTGAATAAAATTGTAAAAAAAAAAAAAAAAAAAAAAAAAAAAAAAAATATAAGCGCACGAGGGACATTGTGCAATTGAACCGTGGTAACATTTTATTCCAATCTCCTGTGGCATAGTCTGCGTCTGGTATAGTCCTATCGCTAACAATTGTCCCCGATGAGAAAAGCTCATGTCTGTTGAACCTCTCACACACACTGCCTTTTACCGCTCCAGACGATTATGGTTTTGTGGAGATTTGCTGGACTGTCCTCGGACAGATCCCGTGAAAGTTCTCTGTTTGCAGTAACCCTCTTTCTCTCAAACACACACACACCCACACACACATACACACACATTAACACACACAAACACACACACACGCACACACACACACACACACACACATACACACACACACACTCACATACAAACTTACTCACTCACTCACACACTCACTCACACACACACACACAACACACACACAACACACACACACACAAACACACACATTAACACACACACACACACACACACACACACACTCACACATACACTCACTCACTCAC
>NW_027128917.1:0-8627 GCF_037325665.1 Littorina saxatilis
TTTCGCAATGGACCCTGTGTTTACATTCTGACTTCTGACTTCTGACTTTCTCTCTTCTGACTTTCTCTCTTCTGACTTCTGACTTCTGACTTTCTCTCTTCTGACTTCTGACTTCTGACTTTCTCTCTTCTGACTTCTGACTTCTGACTTTTGACTTTTGACTTTTGACTTTTGACTTCTGACTTCTGACTTCGGGGGTGTTTTTCCTACCTCGGAGGAATTTCTTGGGTTTTTTTTTTCTTGTTTTAGTGTGAATCAGCTTTTTGGGGGGGTTGATATAAGGGCTTACAAACAGAGTTGTCTTATTTTACAATGTTATATTCAAATTTAAAATGATTTATGTAAGGTGATGTTAAATTAAATAAAGAATAAATCAATCCATTGAAAATACATGCATAAGCTCACTAGTTAAGTACTTGAAGTCTGACGTCTATCTACTGGGGGCTAGGAGGTCTACCATTCAAGGCCAAACACGACTTAAGATCGTGTTTTGTAAATACATGTATTATGTTTGGGATATCTGTTTGTTAATGCCGGTTATGTTTCAACTACATATATTGACAAGTGATTACGGATCATGATCCTATGAAATCTGTTGTCTTGGAAACGGTCAAAACGACCAAACTAGCATCCAAGAGGCAAATTTGACTTTAAAAACTATTCCTTCTATAATTTGTGCACATACACGGTGACCCCCCCCCCCCCCCCCCCCCCTTAAGTAAAATGCTAAGAACTACACCTATTGACCTAACTACTTCATATGTGGTGTACATAAACTCCAGCTTATGCCCAATGATTCCACAAAGTGGACATTTTGTATGACAATTAAATGGGCTGTTTTAAAAATGTATTCCGAATTCGGGGATCGACTCAACAGTACAAGATTAGAACTTGAGCGGTAGCCCAACTTACCCGATTTAAGCCCTCCACATTGTTACCTTTGGGGTTACTTAGTGCACCATACCCAACCTTAGACAATCAGTGATTTGAAGAAACCAATTACAGACAGGATTAGGAGAAATGCGTCCATGTCGTTGATGAATTGTGTGCGCCATGGCGCAAGTGTTGGGGTTCATGTTTCCAGTCATATGAGTTCAGCGAATATCTTCATAGTTATTGCGCATGAACTTTTATTCACGACCATCCAACAAGGTTTTCTATCTGTTGGTAAAATAGTCCGACTTTTACCTCCTTTCCATAATGAACCTAGCTGTAACTGTTGTCTTCAGGTCACCGATGATCTGGGGGAAGAAGAGAGTGTTTTATATACTCGAGCATTAAGATAATCCAAATGGTAAAAGTCAGAAGGTAAGTATGGCTACCGCTCAATGTTAAACCTCGTACGGTTGAGTTGATCCCCGAATTTGGAATCATTTGGAGGTCTTAAAAGGGGGTTCCATTTAGAGCTTAATGTGGGGAAGACAAAGGAAATGATAATGGACAACAGGAGGGGGGAACATGTACACAGGGAGATAGTGATCAAGGGGGAGGTCGTAGAGAAGGTAGAGCAGTATAAGTATTTGGGGGTGATTATAGACAATAAGTTGACATGGAAACCAAACTCTGATGCCCTTGTGAAGAAACTCCACTCTCGCCTATACCTTTTGAGAAAACTCAGGTCTTTTAACATCAGACAAGAAATCCTTCAGATGTTTTACACTTCAACGTGCAATAGTGTGTTGTACTTTGGCTCCGTGTGTTGGGGTGGCAACATCAACAAGCAAGACAGGGATATATTAGATAAATTCATCAGGAAAGCAAGTGGGGTGGTTGGGAGGAAGCAGGACAATTTCACATCAACACATGAACGACGACTGACTGACAAGGTACAGAAGATTTTGGCTGACGACTCGCACCCACTCAGACCGGAATTTGACAGTAGACGGACAGACAGGAGCAACAGATTCAGACAACCAACCGCAAGATCCACACGCTACAGAAATTCGTTCATTCCATCTGCAATTCACATCTTCAATTCTCAGGTGGGGCGGTAGATGCTGGTGTTGTCGCTCTGATGCACGGGGTCGGTGTTCTGTATTGTTTCAGTATTGTTGATTTTGTTTTGCATGATTATATACTCTTATTTTACTCTGTTAGACAATATGTGATAACCGGCAAGGTGCTGACTTTCGTTTGTGCATTGTTGATGGTGAATGCATGTTAATTTATTTTTAATATACTTTCTTATGTGATAACCAATGTGCTGTATTTTCTCAGGACAAAGAACAAATGTTTATTTTGAATGTTTTATGTATGTTATTATTACGGACACAAACGCTCAGCAATGCAATTTCTCTTTTAGAGATTAATAAAGTTATTGTATTGTATTGTATTGTATTGTATTGTATTGTATACAGTACACTGTATTCTCCAAGAAGTCTCATCCTTGCTAACGCTACTTTCTGCCCCCCAGACGTGCTACGAGCAGCTGCAGGCCGCGCCGTGTCTAGACGCCAAGCACGCCATCTTCCTCGAGCTGTCCAAGCTGCTCAACGCCGCCTTCGAGCTGCTCAAGGGCAAGCAATCCATGCACTTCACCGCCCTCGGCATTCTCAACCGCATCATCGACATGTGCATCGTCCACCGGAACTATGAGACGGGCTCTGTGGTCAGGAACAACGAGGCTGCCACGCCCACGGCGGCTACCTTCTCTCCGTCGACCTCCACACACTTCGGAGGATCTTCGTCGTGTTCAGGTGCAGGCGGTACCGGTGTCAGTGGTGGTGGAGGTGGTGGTGGAGGTGGTGTGATCGGAGGAGCTGCGGACTCCAGGACTGGCGCCACTCCGAAGCGGAAGGACAGGGACAAGGAGGGTGAAGGTCACAGCCAAGGACACGGTCAAGGTCACTCCCATCACGCCAAGCACCACGGGGGAGGGGGAGGCGGGAGCGAGGCTCAGCCTTCCAATCAGGCCCCGCTCCACCGGTCGCAGTCGAGCTGCCTGGGCCGGATACCCTCCCTCAGCCGGCGACGAGCGTCTCTTGCCGTCCCTCATAGCGACGCGCAGGCGCCGGACGGTCACAAGAGTGGTAGTGGTGGTAGTGGTAGTAGTGGTAGTGGTGGAGGTGGGAGTGGGGTCAGTGCGGAGGACGCCCAGGACCCCAGTAACGGGGTGAACGGAGTGGCGGGCGGTGTGTGTGTGAACCGGACCCCCCTAGAGATCTTGCTGTCCATCGACCCCGGCCAGATCATGTCCGTGCTGCACAACAGCATTACCATGCACAAGCGGATTATCGGCACGCGCCAGAAGTGCACGCCTGGTGTCCGGTGGCGCCACTGCACGCACCACTGCCTGCAGATCCTCAGCGCGCGTGTGTTGACCGTCATGTGTCACTCCGTGCACGTGCAGCACAAGATCGTCAGCGCCGGCCACCTCAAGCCCCTCGTGGAGGCCTTGGATCCCAACCACGATCCGGTAAGTCACCATATACAGGGGTTGGATCCAGGGAGAGGTTATGGGGGGTGCTGGGTTCCGGAAGCCTCCCCCACCTTACCCGCCAATTGTACCTTTTTTTTCTCATGGGGGGGCCTAAAATACCCTTTTTAAACGCTAAACTTCAACAGGCCCCCTGACAAGCAACAGGACCCCTGCCTCATTCTGGAAGCCCCTGCAACTGCACCCCTGCCTCATGCTGGAAGCCCCTCTCTCTGATACTGTGACCTGCAACCACTTTGCACGGCTATTTAGCGTGTCTTGCCTCCTCCCCCTTCCATTTAGCATTCATTTATCGATTGGAATTATGTCACTGGTTTTGGTAAAGTCTCTCTCCCCAATCCACCACCCCCCCCCCCCCCCCCCCCCCCCCCCATTCATTGTTCCATGTAACTAGGGAGCATGTGGTCCCGTGGCAGGCAGTCCCTCTTAACTAATGTCCACGTTAACGCGATTTAGATAGTTTGAGGATTGCAGTGTGTGCTTTTTGTGTGCAGTGGCTCCTGAAATGAAGCCAGATTGTGTGTGTGTGTGTGTCTGTCAGTCCGCCTGTTTCTCTGTCATGCTGAGTTTGTTTTGTAGTACAGCGCACAAGAATTATTCAACACAAAAAGTGCTCAGGGGGTGTCACGACTTCTTCTTCTGCGTTCGATATTTATGGCCGTCATATCGTCAGATCGGTGGCTGCCATGAAGTCCGCAGTCTTCAGCAGTTCGGTAGCGGGTCCCCAGAGCTTGTGTCACGACTGAAGAGTGGGGGTATCCAGAATGTTTCATCCTGATGGAGAGCTGCAGTTTGTTTGTGTGTGAATGTATTTGCTTTGCTAAGTTTCGAAGACGTGTAAAACACCCTGAAGCCGTTTATTTACAACAGTTACTGGTAACATGATAGACAGAAGCTACTCCTTTCAATACTGCTTTGAATGTTGGTGTCCAGGCATGCCTTGTGGGACCGCATTGCTTCATTTGCTCTTTCTTCCCTAAACCTCGTCAGAGTTCGGCCGTTTTAGGATCACATTGCCAGTTTCAATCTTTCGATAAAACCCAGCATCCTTCTTCTTTTCCATCCATGATCCCCAAAAAGATCGAAAGTCTCTGACTCCCAAATAATGGAAACTCTTCTTTCGCCAATATCCCTAGCTTTGTGCAACAGTTCCGTTCCCTTCTTTATCTCATCTCCACTGCCTGCCGGCAGATTTAGATAGTGTCGTGGGGAAAGGACGGTAGCGGGGGGGGGGGGGGGGGGGTGTGCAAGCCGTGAGAAAATGCCCAACTGGTTGGGACTTATAAGCACTGGCTCTGATTGCTTGAAATTTCAAGCAATTGTTAGTTTCAACCAACCCGACACAGCGATTGGTTCTCACCCATCGGTGCACTTTCGTTTGCATACGAGCTCACACCCACCCCCACCCCACTCCCGTCCCCAAAAGATCGAAAGTCTTTGACTTTCAAGTAATCCAAACAGTAAGTTTCTTCGTCGACGTTTTCAGTTCTGTGCCGCCAGCGGATTCAGATAACGCGATGACTGCACTGGCAGCTCGTAAAACACATGACCTCATTTCCCTGCAGACTGAGGCGAGCGGCAAATAAATCACGAGTCAGGCTTCACTGCAGAGCTGCTCGCGTGTCCGCTTGAAAGCCACCGTATGTGCAAGTCTAAAGGTCACTTGTGTTAGCTCGCAGTCCCTCTCTGATCAAAGGCTTTTGTCCAGGGGAAATTCAGGTTGTGAAGAGTGAGGTGGGGGTATGATGAATTGGGTGATCGGAAAAAGAGTTCCGGACAGGTGCTCTGTGTGTGTGTGTGCGTGCGTGGGTGCGTGCGTGTGTGTGTGTGTGTGTGTGTGTGTATGCGTGTGTGTGTGTGTGTGACTGATTGTGTGTGTGTGTGTGTTTGTGTGTGACTGATTGTGTGTGTGTAAAAGAAGTAAAATGGACCACAAACTGTCTCGTATCGCGTTAAGAGCCATGCAGTTCGGGTCGGGGGTTGTAATCATATGACCACACACCAGGGAGACCTTAACATTAAATGATTGAGCACTTTAAACACGGCTGTGTTTGGGGTAGTATTTCGTGACTCGGAGTTCTCCACTTTTTCCACCACTGTCTCTGTTTTGATTTCTGCCCCACTTGTCGCCCCTGAGAGGAGCTCGTATTTCACGTGCTGTTGCTAGAGGTAGGTATTTGAAATCACCCAAAGAGCAACATAGATCGGTTGAGGGTTTGAATAGACGACAATGCACACGAGAATGCCGTAGAATTAATGTTTGAGCGGGGTCAAAAAACAAGAGTGGTAGGTAATTGGAATGTTTATTATTGACAAAACAAAACATTACATTTACGTTTTGTCAATACTTGACGTTCCAGTTACCTTCCAGTTCCACTCTTGTTTTCAATTCTGAATTTTGGAACGTTAGCAGTCCATCTGTTTTGGGATTTTTGTTGGAGTGGGGTGGGTTTTTTCAAATCTAAATGCTGTGTTGGGTAATCTTTCGAGACTGTATACATTCTACAATGGACGATGTGTTCATTTTGTTTTGCTGTGTAATTTGTTTTAGCCCCTTACAGCACGAATTGTGCATGCGTTTGCTGGATTAAAAGTTTGAATTCCTGAATTCAAAGGGATTATCTACTTCGACGGTGCGTACCCACTGGGACTAAACTAAAATATTACGACAAACCGGGAAGTCGGGACTCCCGACGCAGGAGAATGGATGAAGAAACCCGCACGCCGACTAAACCTCATTGCATTAAGATAAGATAAGAAAAGAAGACTTTAATGTCCATTTTCATTTTTACACAAACATGGACATTTCTCTTTTGGCACTACATCGCACTTCTAATAACACAAACACACGACCATAAAACATAATCGAACATAAATACACTACTAAGATTTTGTTTGTTTGTTTGCTTAACGCCCAGCCGACCACGAAGGGCCATATCAGGGCGGTGCTGCTTTGACATATAACGTGCGCCACACACAAGACAGAAGTCGCAACACAGGCTTCATGTCTCACCGGGGTAGCATTATTCTGAAACCGGACCAACCAGTCCTAGCACTAACCCCATAATGCCAGACGCCAGGCGGAGCAGCCACTAGATTGCCAATTTTAAAGTCTTAGGTATGACCCGGCCGGGGTTCAAACACACGACTTCCCGATCACGGGGCGGACGCCTTACCA
This sequence comes from Littorina saxatilis, assembly GCF_037325665.1. Taxonomy (NCBI): domain Eukaryota; kingdom Metazoa; phylum Mollusca; class Gastropoda; order Littorinimorpha; family Littorinidae; genus Littorina; species Littorina saxatilis. The sequence continues at coordinate 6,615 of NW_027128917.1, forward strand.
CTAGGCCAACCGTGCCGGTCACTACTAAGATCAATATATCACTTAAGCATTTAAACAATGAGCATCATATATAATTTTATATATAGCACAGTCGCTGACGCTCGTCAACACATCGCACGCAAACAGTTGCATAAAACACACACACACACACACACACACACGCACGCACGGAGTCTGAACAGCTCCAGTGTAGAATTGGAAGATTAACATCTGTTATCAGCATTTAAAATGGTTATTACTGTAGGAATAACAGAGTTTTTAAAAGAGTTCTTGCGGGTCATAGGCACCCTGAGTCGACGGCATTACGGCAGAACTTCAAACTTAGAATGAAGAGGATGTGAATGGTCGCTCAGCATCTTCGAAGCTTTCTTTTTTAGAGCGCCGGTGTACAGGCCTGACAGAGGTGCCTGCTTCATTCCAATCATTTTACCCGCCAGGCCAACGACTCGTGCTAGTCTGCTTTTGTTTTTAACAGTTAAATGAGCCATAGTAAGACACCAGGTTAAAGGTTAAAACACTATCCACGAGAGATTTGTACACAGTTTCTAAAATGTCTTTGTTTACATTAAAACTTCTGAGCTTGCGCAAAAGATAAAGGCGCTGATTTGCCTTCTTGCAAATAAAATCAACATTTTCAGTGAAAGTAAGACGCTGATCAAGGACTGTTCCAAGATATTTAAAATGTTCAACCTGTTCTACCTCCTGTCCATTTATTTGCAGCGGTGAGGAAAATGATGGATTTTGCTTTTGCCTGTTTCCAACACACAATTTCTTCGTTTTTTACATTTAGTCAAGTTTTGACTAAATGTTTTAACGTAGAGGGGGAATCGAGACGAGGGTCGTGGTGTATGTGTGTGTGTGTGTGTGTGTGTCTGTCTGTGCGTGTGTGTGTGTGTGTAGAGCGATTCAGACCAAACTACTGGACCGATCTTTATGAAATTTGACATGAGAGTTCCTGGGAATGATATCCCCGGACGTGTTTTCTTGTTTTCGATAAATACCTTTGATGACGTCATATCCGGCTTTTTGTAAAAGTTGAGGCGGCACTGTCACACCCTCATTTTTCAATCAAATTGATTGAAATGTTGGCCAAGCAATCTTCGACGAAGGCCGGACTTCGGTATTGCATTTCAGCTTGGTGGCTTAAAAATTAATTCCTGACTTTGGTCATTAAAAATCTGAAAATTGTAAAAAAAAAAATTAAAAAAAAATTACAAAACGATCCAAATTTACGTTCATTTTATTCTTCATCATTTTCTGATTCCAAAAACATATAAATATGTTATATTTAGATTAAAAACAAGCTCTAAAAATTAAAAATATAAAAATTATGATCAAAATTAAATTTTCGAAATCAATTTAAAAACACTTTCATCTTATTCCTTGTCGGTTCCTGATTCCAAAAACATATAGATATGATATGTTTGGATTAAATACACGCTCAGAAAGTTAAAACGAAGAGAGGTACAGAAAAGCGTGCTATCCTTCTCAGCGCAACTACTACCCCGCTCTTCTTGTCAATTTCACTGCCTTTGCCACGAGCGGTGGACTGACGATGCTACGAGTATACGGTCTTGCTGAAAAATTGCATTGCGTTCAGTTTCATTCTGTGAGTTCGACACTGAGCTTGACTAAATGTTGTATTTTCGCCTTACGCGACTTGTTTAATATTCAGTTCAAGAAAACTTTTCCCAAACCAAGCGACTAAATCACTAATAAATAAATGGTATCGTGGAATAGAACATTCATCCTTCAAACGGGCAACCAAAGCCATAATCATTAGCAAACCAATGCTACAATGGAGTCTTTACACATTATCTCGTTTGTATATATATATATATACGGAAAACAAAATTGGAGACAGGACGCATCCTTGTGGTGCCCCAGTGTTAACAACTATCTCATCAGAAAGCTGGACAGCAACGTTGACGGCACGTTGATAATAGGCATATATATATACGAAGCATTTTTCAGCAAATAATGTCAGGGGTATTTAAATTGCAGCAGAGGAAA
>NW_027128918.1:0-15000 GCF_037325665.1 Littorina saxatilis
TACACTGGCGTGTGGATAAAGTAATGAGCGAAATTGCTTACTTTAGGATTCATCTTCTAATCACCAAATGATGCAATAATCTTCTTTTTGTGATTTTCTGTTTCTCTTGAGTGCAAATAATTAACAGTTTGCATGTTTTATTATCTATGATTTTCTATGAAACAGTTATACAGTAATTCTTTAAAAACACAACAATTGCCAGCTTGGCGCCAGTGGGAGGATTACTTGCCCCTGCCGTAGGCGAAGATAACGCGAGCGGGAAGACAGCGCTTCGCATCTCTTCTATCTATGTCTCTGATAAAACCTACAGTTTGTAATGTCACACATATTACACGTGGATACCTAACTCTTCCTCCAAAACCACCCACACTTCGCTCCGATATTTGTTCTTGAGAATGACAGGTGCTTGTTCATTTCAAGGCTTGCCAGGGGATTGGTTACGCATAACTTTCACCTACTCTTGTTGTACATGTTGTATACAGATGGAACCATTTCTTATTAATAAAATCAATTTGTATGGTTAACATGTTTCAGTTAAGTTGAAAAATGTCAACTTCGTAACAGGGTTTCCACTGGTACGCAGCTCTGGAGAATAACCCTTTTGTTTTAAATCCCTTTGTTTGTCAGATCGTAAAATAGCGCTGTTTTATTTGTTTGATATTGATATATGGTGGATATAGATATATAGACATACTAGAGGAATACCCGCTTCGCCGGGTAGCCGGCTTCGCCGGGATGAAATACTTAGAGCCGTACGCCGGCTTTGCCGGGTCCGAACAATGGACCCGCCAAGCTTAGGTCCCTCCCAGATTCGTGGAATGGGAACAGCACGAAAATGATTCAGTGGCCATAATGCCATTCCTGACCATATCGAGTCCCATCCTTGTCGACGAATGTAACCGTGTTAATCGCCTTTGGAGGCGAACTCCACTCAAACAGGATTGAGCAATTTAGAGCTTATCTCTAAGCCCTTTTGAACTGTTATGGCTTCTCAAAGGAAGGCCAGTACATACAAATACACGAAAGCCGCCAGACCACATCACAAACAGAACTGAACAATCCACAGGTGTTGCCCACATAGAGAGAGACACACACACACACACACACACACAAACACAGAGAAGCCGTATATATAGAGAGATAGATGACAGTGTATTTTTCGCGTGGCTATAAATTGATTCGACCTTTGCACTTTTACAGTGAGGATAATTTACGGGTCCAATTTACGTTCTGGACACTGCGGTGACCTTCTAAAAATAGTAACAGAACGCCGGGAATATCCGAAGATGCCCCCTCATACTATAGTGCACCATACGAAGGAAGGGAGGTAAACGCTGAAAACATGGAGAAGATAAGGAAGAGTTACTGGGAATGGTGAAATGAACAGAAAACCCAAAATCGGTTCAGCGCTGCGCGCTGAGAGCACGTGTTGAAATATCTCATCGATGATATTGTGTCCGGGGTGTAGCTGAATACGGTGTCCAAATTTGAAAAAGATCCACCGAGAACTTTGGCGTTGTGATGTGGTGTAGCGGCTTTGGTGTGTCGGTATGGGGGCCCGGGTAGCTGAGGTGGAACTAAATTCGGTTCAGCGCTGCGCGCTGAGAGCACGTGTTGAAATATCTCATCGATCAGGTTGTGTCCGGGGTCTCTGTGAATAAGCCCACCAAATTTGAAGCAGATCCATCGAGAACTTTGGCCGTGCATCGCGAAGACACAGACACACAGACACACAGACACAAGTCGTATATACACTACTCAAAAGAATTCAAGGGCCAGTGTCATTTTTGACATGGTTTGAAAAATAAAGTGCAGACTGAACAAAATGTGGTTTTTTGCCAAATAAGCAACAAACAGTGTTACGCAATGTTCAAGACAACGTGTTTTTGAAAAGGGTTCAGATGAGCGTTTATTCAAAGTGCTACACGGGGCCACAAAAGAAACGCAAAATTTACGTGAAAATGCCAACTTTTCAAACGCGTCTAGCTGACGCAGCACACCTGCGCAGACTAAAAACTGCAATGCACGTGCAAGCCGTAGCTTTTGTGAGCAGACGTCAACCAGTTTTGCAGACCAACGGGTATTCAAGGCCACGTTTCTTGAGCATTTTTAACCATGCCCCCAAGACGCCGACTGAGTGATGCTGACAGAGGGATGGCCGTGGCCTGGCTCCAGGAAGGCGTAGCAGTGCGGGAAGTTGGCAGGCGACTGCAAGTGACACATTCTGTCATACAGAGGCTGAGAGATCGCTTCAACAACACCGGAAGTGTGCAAGAACCAAGGGGGGCTGCGCGCACACGAATGACGACATGGAGAGAAGACCGCTACGTCATCATGTCAGCCCTGCGTAACAGAACCGCCACTGCAAACACGCTCAGGGGGCAACTGCGAACAGCCACCAACATCCTGGTCAGTGACCAAACTGTCCGCAACCGTCTGCACGAGGTGAACATGCGATCAAGGCGGCGAACGGTACGACCTCCACTCACTAGGGCTCATCGTGCAGCTCGTCTGGCCTGGACCCGGCGTCATCTGGCCTGGACAAGGCAGCAGTGGTCCAGGGAGCTCTTCTCCGACGAGTCTCGCTACACGCTGTCCTTCAACGACGGCCGAATTCGCGTCTGGAGACGTCCTAGAGAGCGCTTCAGCAACGCTACCGTTCTGGAGCACAACAGACATGGTGGCGGCTCCCTGATGGTGTGGGGTGGATTCAGTCTTCACCACAGGACACCCCTACACCGTGTCCAAGGCAACCTGACTGGCATCGCGTACAGGGATGACATTCTGCGTCCCATAGCCACACCAGTCCTTCAGGCCATCGGACCAGGTGCCACACTGCAAGACGACAACGCGCCTGCGCATAGAGCTCGGGTCGTCAATAACTTTCTGCATCAGCAGCAAGTCCTTTGGGATGTCCTGGGGCGACTGATTCGAGCGAATCATCCTCCTCCACCAAACCTCAATGTCCTGTTCCACACTCTGCAGCAGGAGTGGCAGGCGATCCCTCAGAACACTCTTCAGACATTGGTCAGGTCCATGCGTCAGCGTTGCCTCGACTGCATCAATGCCAATGGAGGTCACACTCGTTATTGACTCTTGTGATTCCAATTGCTCTCTGTTCTGAATTTTGAAAATGGGGGTATGTCCATTCAAATGAAATTTTCTCGATGAATAATTCGTGTTGGTTAATGAAATTGTAACCGATCGAACAACAAGTGAATAAATTAAACTTCTGATATATGTTTTCTGTTGTTTGTCTTAATTGCTTTGAATGGGGAATGACCAACTGAGTGGCCCTTGAATTCTTTTGAGTAGTGTATATATATAGAAGATGGTGGAAACAAGATACTAGGCTGATAGCGGATCTCTCGGAATGTAAAGTTTTGAAATATGTCAAAAGAGATGAGGTCACTCCCATTTGCAATACAATACAGAGAGCATAAACTATATGGAACTGATAGTGCGTCGAGGAGTGTCACCGTGTGTGCTTACGTGTGTATGTGTGTGTGTGTGTGTGTGTGTGTGTGTGTGTGTGTGTGTGTGTGTGTGTGTACGTGTGTGGAGGGGTGTTTGCGTTTGTTTGTGCGTATGTTTGTGTGTCGTGGGGGGGTGGGGGGGGGGGGTCGTATGTGTGTACATGTATGTGTGAGTTCCTGCTCACAAAATGTGTTATCATTAAATCGTAAGTCTCCAAAAACCATCAACAAGGGGATAAACACAAAACGAAGAAACACAGACACAAACAAGAAGGCAACCAAGAAGACAAACAAATAAACAAACAAACAAACAAACAAACAAGCAATCAAACAAGTAAGCAAGCAATCAAACAAACAAACAAAAAGACCTGACACACACAAACAAGAAAAGCACAACGCTTATCTTAAGAAACAGTATACCTCCTTTCTTTACCTAAAGAAAACAAAAACAACAACCTCATGCTCAGAACGATGCTTTACGAGGAGATTAGAAATCTGTAAAGGGTAAACGTCCAAGCAGAAATTCATACAGTTAGCAGTTTGTAATGTCACACATCTCACAAACATCTCGCTTCTCCTCCCAAAGTCAATTAACCGCCCACACATTGCCCGCACATTGCCCGCACATTGCCCACACATTTCCCACACATTGCCCGCACATCGCCCGCACATTGCTCGCACATCGCCCGCACATTGCCCGCACATCGCCCGCACATTGCCCGCACATTGCTCGCACATTGCCCACACATTGCCCACACATTGCCCGCACATTGCCCGCACATTGCCCACACATTGCCCGCACATTGCCCACACATTGCCCACACATTGCCCACACATTGCCCACACATCGCCCGCACATTGCCCGCACATTGCCCACACATTGCCCGCACATTGCCCACACATTGCCCGCACTCCGCCCACACCCTACCGTCGTAGAAACAACATATTAGACTGATAAAGAACACCTCGGAGCAAGCTTTTCGTTCGCACGGCGTGGGAGACGTTCCATGCGTTAAAAGCTCCTCGTTGTGACATAAATGATCATTTAATGCGAAATCGTTTTACTGTAGCATTTATTTGCCTACTTGTGGTGGTACCCAGTGCCTTTGTGAACATTACAATTAAACAAGTAAAGCGGTGCACTTCCTACGACACCTAGCGTTCCGAACGATATGAACCGACTGCACAAAAGTGGCCCCTCAGAGCTGGAACACTAAACACTCAGAGCTTGTTATGCATGGAATGACTCCCACACCGTAATTCTTACGTCAGATTAAAAGGCCACCACAAGGTCAGCACGTGTACGGGTAACGTCATCAAATCTAGTTTTTACGTCACGCGTTTGCCAAGATTTGCAGTCTTGGTGGGAGCAAAACAATGTATGCATTTGGAACATTGGAGAAAAAAAGTGAGTCACGGGTGACGCAATATCATCTAGAACACTGTAATCATAATAGTTGAACAATCGGAGAGAGAGGAGTTTCGGTAGAGAGAGGGCCAAAGCGGTCGCTTTTTTTAGTGTCGATATTTTCTTTTCAGGCCGACAGAAGTTTTGATATTTCTTTACGCGATTTATTTTATTCTACATTTTGGGACGTTAGCAATCTACCTGTTTTGGACTTATTGCCACACAACAAAGAAAAATACCAGTACGTCATTTTATTACATTTAGTCAAGTTTTGACTAAATGTTTTAACATAGAGGGGGAATCGAGCCGAGGGTCGTGGTGTGTGTGTGTGTGTGTGTATGTATGTGTGTGTGTGTGTGTGTGTGTGTATGTGTGTGCATGTGTGTGTGTGTGTGTGTGTGTGTGTCTGTCTGTCTGTCTGTCTGTGCGTGTGTGTGTGTAGAGCGATTCAGAGTAAACTACTGGACCGATCTTTATGAAAATGTACATGAGAGTTCCTGGGTATGATATCCCCAGAAGTTTTTTTTTCTTTTTTCGATAAATGTCTTTTATGACGTCATATCCAGCTTTTTGTAAAAGTTGAGGCGGCACTGTCACACCTTCATTTTTCAATCAAATTGATTGACATTTTAGCCAAGCAATCTTCGACGAAGGCCGGACTTCGGTATTGCATTTCAGCATGGAGGCTTACAAATTAATTAATGACTTTGGTCATTAAAAATCTGAAAATTGTAATTAAAATTATTTTGTTATAAAACGATCCAAAATTACTTTTATTTTATTCTTCATCATGTTCTGATTCCAAAAACATATACATATGTTATATTCGGATTAAAAACAAGCTCTTAAAATAAAAAAAATATAAAAATTATGATTAAAATTAAATTTCCGAAATCGTTTTAAAAACTATTTCATCTTATTCCTTGTCGGTTCCTGATTCCAAAAACATATAGATATGATATGTTTGGATTAAAAACACGCTCAGAAAGTTAAAACGAAGAGAGGTACAGTAAAGCGTGCTGTGAAGCACAAGCGCAACCGCTTCCGCACCAAACAGGCTCGTCACTTTCACTGCCTTTTGCACTTGCGGCGGACTACGTTCAGTTTCATTCTTTGAGTTCCACAGCTTGACTAAATGTAGTAATTTCGCCTTTCGCGACTTGTTCTTCCTTTCGACTGCATGTATTAGCATCTTGACGTAGACAAGTCAACGCCTACTGTTCCCTCATTGTTTGACTGTAACTTGCATGTCCTTCCACTGCAAAAACAACAAGTCGCGTAAGGCGAAATTACTACATTTAGTCAAGCTGTGGAACTCACAGAATGAAATTGAACGTACTGCATTTGTTCACAATGACCGCAGTCCGCCGCTAGTGCAAAAGGCAGTGAAAGTGACGAGCCTGTTCAGCGCTGTAGCGGTTGCGCTGCATAGCACGCTTCACTGTACCTCTCTTCGTTTTAACTTTCTGAGCGTGTTTTTAATCCAAACATATCATATCTATATGTTTTTAAAATCAGGAACCGACAAAGAATAAGATGAAATAGTTTTTAAAAACGATTTCGGAAATTTAATTTTAATCATAATTTTTATATATTTTTAATTTTCAGAGCTTGTTTTTAATCCGAATATAACATATTTATATGTTTTTGGAATCAGAACATGATGAAGAATAAAATAAAAGTAATTTTGGATCGTTTTATAACAAAATAATTTTAATTACAATTTTCAGATTTTTAATGACCAAAGTCATTAATTAATTTGTAAGCCTCCATGCTGAAATGCAATACCGAAGTCCGGCCTTCGTCGAAGATTGCTTGGCCAAAATTTCAATCAATTTACTGTACCTCTCTTCGTTTTAACTTTCTGAGCGTGTTTTTGATCCAAACATATCATATCTATATGTTTTTGGAATCAGGAACCGACAAGGAATAAGATGAAATAGTTTTTAAAACGATTTCGGAATTTTAATTATAATCATAATTTTTATAGCTTGTTTTTAATCCGAATATAGCATATTTATATGTTTTTGGAATCAGAACATCATGAAGAATAAAATAAAAGTAATTTTGGATCGTTTTATAACATAATAATTTTAATTACAATTTTAAGATTTGTAATGACCAAAGTCATTAATTAATTTGTAAGCCTCCATGCTGAAATGCAATACCGAAGTCCGGCCTTCGTCGAAGATTGCTTGGCCAAAATTTCAATCAATTTGATTGAAAATTGAGAGTGTGACAGTGCCGCCTCAACTTTTAAAACATTTAGTCAAAATTTGACTAAATGTAACAAGTCGCGTAAGGCGAAAATACAATATTTAGTCAAGTAGCTGTCGAACTCACAGAATGAAACTGAACGCAATGCCATTTTACTCGTAGCATCGTCAGGCCACCGCTCATGGCAAAGGCAGTAAAATTGACAAGAAGAGCGGGGTAGTAGTTGCGCTAAGAAGGATAGCACGCTTTTCTGTACCTCTCTTTGTTTTAACTTTCTGAGCGTATTTTTAATCCAAACATATCATATCTATATGTTTTTGGAATCAGGAACCGACAAGGAATAAGATGAAAGTGTTTTTAAATTGATTTGGACAATTTAATTTTCATAATAATTTTTATATATTTAATTTTCAGAGCTTGTTTTTAATCCGAATATAACATATTTATATGTTTTTGGAATCAGCAAATGATGGAGAATAAGATAAACGTAAATTTGGATCGTTTTATAAATTTTTATTGTTTTTTACAATTTTCCGATTTTTAATGACCAAAGTCATTAATTAATTTTTAAGCCACCAAGCTGAAATGCAATACCGAACCCCGGGCTTCGTCGAAGATTACTTGACCAAAATTTGAACCAATTTGGTTGAAAAATGAGGGCGTGACAGTGCCGCCTCAACTTTCACGAAAAGCCGGATATGACGTCATCAAAGACATTTATCAAAACAATGAAAAAAAGGTTCGGGGATTTTATACCCAGGAACTCTCATGTCACATTTCATAAAGATCGGTCCAGTAGTTTAGTCTGAATCGCTCTACACACACACACACACACACACACACACACACACGCACGCACGCACACACGCACGCACATACACCACGACCCTCGTTTCGATTCCCCCTCGATGTTAAAACATTTAGTCAAAATTTGACTAAATGTAAAAAGACGGATGCAGTGGCCTACCAGTGGATAAACCGGCACGGTTGGCCTAGTGGTAAGGCGTCCGCCCCGTGATCGGGAGGTCGTGTTTCGAACCCCGGCCGGGTCATACCTAAGACTGTAAAATTGGCAATCTAGTGGCTGCTCCGCCTGGCGTCTGGCATTATGGGGTTAGTGCTAAGACTAGTTGGTCCGGTGTCAGAATAATGTGACTGGGTGAGACATGAAGCCTGTGCTGCGACTTCTGTCTTTTGTGTGGCGCACGTTATATGTCAAAGCAGCACCGCCCTGATATGGCCCTTCGTGGTCGGCTGGGCGTTAAGCAAACAAACAAACAAACAAACAAACCAGTGGATAAGACGGCGGCCTCCAAACCCCGCCGCTGCAGCCAGGGCCCGTATGCATGAACTAGAAGTAAGAAACACTGGAAGTAGAGGCCTCTTTTCGAAGTGGGAACTCCCGAAGTCAACTTTCTAACTGTTCACAATGCATGAACTGACTTGAACGCCAAAGTAGTGACAGCGAGAGTATTAAGGTCAAGGTCGGGGAAATTGGGGGAATCCCTACTAATACGCATGCGCACGTTTCTATCAACATGGCAGTCAACGAAAATGGCAAGGCACGTGTGCCGCTCAAAAAGAAAGTAGACACGGAGGGGCGTTCTGCGCCTTTTTCAGATGGTGAAATTGCTGTACTCTTGACAGAAGTGTTTTACGAAAGAACGGTTATTCTGTCCAAATTTCAGAACAGTCTAACTGTTTAAACATAAAGACGCTGTCTGGTCCAAAATTGCCAAATAGTGGGGCTCCTATGTTGCAGAATCACTCAACAATTAATCACATCTTGTGACAAACATCATACTTCGTGATATTGTTCCTTATGATGTTTTAAATGATTTCAGATACAGAGCCACTTCAGAAATTGATTTTTGTGTTTATAATAATGAATAAAAGGCTGCACCTACAGCAGACGATTTTCATACCAAAAGCCATCAGCAGTAAATATTTCCAACTCAGCAAATGTAAACTTCAATTATTAACAATGCACCAGAAGTTGTCTGGTGATAATATATACATGAAATAATTATTTTCATGGGTACTTTTGTGTTCTGTCATTTAGTTTTATATTTTTTTTTAGAAAAGTATATATCCGCAGCTAGAAAATTCAAGATGGCGGCCTCCGTACCAATGCGTGTTTTGATTGAGCGAAAACAACGTTTGTGAGGGTAAGTTTTTAAGATTACCCTTTCATTCACCAATTTCACGTCATTATAATCTTTATTTGTCCCCTCGGGTCTGTTTTTGATCGGCTGAAGCGCTGAAATGCTGCACACTTTCAAATCTTGCTGAAACTGGATTGTGATAGATCTAGATCTATCTGTTGATTGAATGAAAGAAAACCATGCTCGCCACCCACATGATTTTGGACAAGTTAAAAGAACTTTGAATAAAAGGCAAGGAGACAGAGATTGTTCAAGGCATGATAATTAGTCCTGCCTATTATAAAGGACTTGACTTCCATAAGTTTCTAAAAAAACTGAGGGGGGAGGGGGAGTGACTTAGAGTGAGTAGGCCACAGTGACAATGACATGTACTAACTAGTAGGAGGGCCAGCTTGGGGGGGGGGGGGGGGGGGGAACCATTCCCCATGTCTCTACGGTCTTGTGATCAAACTTTCAAAGATGATAGCTAAAAGACAAAAGTATGCAATAAGCTTATGTGCTAATGAAATGAGAAATGAGTGGTTTTGAAAAAAGTGGTACCTCTCTCTGAGTCTGAGTCTCAACACTGTTACGATTTTGGTGTGTTACTTTTTTCTCAACCTTTTACTTAATTTAGGTTGACCGTGCATTGATGTGCATTTTATTTACACCACATGCGGGTTCCTGAGAACAAGAGTGCTGCGTGAATACATTATGAGCAATTCTGCCGGTGCCACACAAACGAGCTGATTTCACCATTACTATCAAGGTTGGTACCTAATACCTCCAGAGTAGCTGAACAGTTTGCATCTTTTTTTTTGATAATTAACAAGTATGCACACATATGCGTAAGATACCTCTGTGAATTTGGTGGGTTTACCATACCCTCACAAGGGTCAACATTCTGTAAGCGACTGTTAGAATTCTAATGAATGTACCGGCCAGCAAGATTTAAGAATCAGTTGGGTAACTGGAAACTGGTTTTTTGTATTGACCTTAAATAGTAAGAATTATACAAATAGTTAAATTAAAATACAATTTTTGCATTTTATCTTTTGTGTGAAGACTTTGGCTAACTCTCTGAGATAGTAAACATTATTCAAATAAAATTGTCACTTTTCAGCTTTTGTATGAAGGGTACCCCAGGTGGATTTCCTACACCATGGATTTAGAGGAGGCCAGACATCTAAGACGGTCTGCTTCTCATCCCAGCTGATTTCAGTTTTCTGCTTATGAAGTGTGCATCGCTATGGAAAAGGATTCAGCCATTTTTTGCTCACCACATTGCCAAAGCCATTGGCCCCGAGAAGTCACCCTGCCTGCCCATGTTTCACAGTTTTACAGACTGTGATACTGTGTTGTTCTTCGGTGGTATTGGGGGCTTGACAAGTATGGCATGCATTAGTAGACATCACACAATCTTTCCTCAGGTTGTCTGCTCTTCTTTGAGAGCTAAGTACTACTGACAGGTCAGTTCAAGAGCATTTTGTGGTACTTCTGCAGGACAAAACCAAACTTCCTGGGTGTGAACAGGGCTAGAAGGTACCTCTTCAGTCAAAAGCGCTGCCAAATTCCCCCAAACACCCTTACAAGTAACGTGCTGTTGCAGGACATGAGTTTGAGAAGAGCAATCTACCAATTAGACTACGTCAGTAAATATACAATCAGGCAAACAACCCAACACCAATAATTGTGGGGCTGGCAGTCCAAGGCTGGAAAGTGGGAGTTATTTTGGACGAGCCTTCAAGAGGTATCCAGCATGTGCCGAGAACGCATGAAGTGTGGAAGTGCTGTACAACAAAACGCTGCAAATGCTGCAAAGAAGGACTGAAGAGCTCTGCTCTCTGCAGCTGTGCTTGCATGCCTGTGAAAATCAGCAAATTAAACTGTGTAAAAACTATTATTGCACCCATTTTCGTACCCCAACTCAAACATTCATTCCCGTATCATTTTATTCAAACTTTTTATGCCAGTAAAGGCTCTCACAAATGGCACATCTTTCAGATAAAAGAAGATTTAGTTACAGGGGTCACATGACCGCCGCCAAATAAGGGTACCCTTAACGTGGCAAAGGGGATGTGATCACAACTTTAGGTACCCATTAAAAAGTCAAAAAAAATTCATGAGGCACATCTATCCAGAACAGGATGAATACTTTTCAGTGTTATGTCATTATTATACCTTTCATTTTTATCAATTTGATTTTTGGGGTACCCTTATTTAGGCGGCGGTCACATGTAAATTCAATCTTTTATATTAAAAGAGTTCCAGATAGCCACGTTGTGTGCCCTTAATAGCATAGACAAATGGAATAAAATGGCACAGGAATAAATGTTTTCGTTTGGGTACGAACATTTGTGCGATAGTTTTTTGTTGGCACAGGTTAGGTAAGCCAACGATTCTTCAACCCTGCCACCCACGCCGTCCAACCAATCGCTGCACCATTGATCATGTATACATGTATTGTTATGTTTTAACAATTGTTTCTGTTAGTTTCTATTGCAAGAGAATGACTTGTAGCATCAAATACGCCTGAATACCTTTTTCACAGGCGGCCATTTTGATTTTTTTTTAAAACTACTGATTTTTACATTTTTCTCGGTTCCTCTGTGTCAGGTTTTGTTAAGCACATAAAACCATACATTTATACCAAATTTGGTGTTTGTCACATGAAATGAAATATGCCTAACATACCCAACCGTTTTTACTGGCGGCCATTTTGAATTTTGTTATAAAAACTACCGATTTTTTAATTTTTCGCGGTGGCTCTGTATCAGGTTTTGTTAAGCACATAAAACTGTACATGTATGCCAAATTTGGTGTTTGTCACAAGAAATGATTGATTTTGCAACATAGGAGCCCCACTAAAAGAAGTGTCGCTCTCTCTCTCTCTCTCTCTCTCTCTCTCTCTCTCTCTCTCTCTCTCTCTCTCTCTCTCTCTCTCTCTCTCTCTCTCTCTCTCTCTTACGACACACGCACACTCAGACCAACGTACACTCATGCACATACTGACACTATGACACAAGTGACACTGCCGACGGCACATATAAACACACACACACTGCACACACACACACACGCGCGCGCTCGCGCGCACACATATACACACACACACGCACCCATACACGCACGCACACAGTCACAAACAAATAACCACACACTCACTCTCTCTCACTTTCTCTCATTCTCTCTCAATCTACACTCATACACACACTGAAACTATGATGACACAAGTGACACGTCACACACACACACACACACACACACACACCCACACACACCCATACACACACACACACACACACACACATACACTGTGACACACACACACTGTGACACACACACACATACTCACCGTAGTGACACACATATACACACGCGCGTACAGTTGAAAGTCAAGACATGATATGATTTTTTCAAAGCATAGGAAGGTTTCTTTTGCAAATGAATAAAATTAACACAGAGGCAAAACCCGGTTTTTGCAGCCGGAATGCAATTGCGGAGGCTTAAAAAGGAAAAGATTAATAAAAAAAATATATAGCTCCCGGCGGAACTTGAACCCGGAGCGAATGAACGAGAGTCCGGAACCGTTACCACTGCACTATGTTACTCGTGTAGAATAGAGGCATGATGAAACAAGTCGCGTAAGGCGAAAATACAATATTTAGTCAAGTAGCTGTCGAACTCACAGAATGAAACTGAACGCAACGCAACGCAGCAAGACCGTATACTCGTAGCATCGTCACTCCACCGCCCGTGGCAAAGGCAGTGCCCGTGGAATTGACAAGAAGAGCGGGGTATTCGTTGCGCTGAGAAGGATAGCACGCTTTTCTGTACCTCTCTTCGTTTTAACTTTCTGAGCGTGTTTTTAATCCAAACATATCATATCTATATATTTTTGGAATCAGGAACCGACAAGGAATAAGATGAAAGTGTTTTTAAATTGATTTCGAAAAAAAAATTTGATAATAATTTTTATATATTTAATTTTCAGAGCTTGTTTTTAATCCAAATATAACATATTTATATGTTTTTGGAATCAGCAAATGATGAAAAATAAGATAAACGTAAATTTGGATCGTTTGATAAATTTTTTTTTTTTTTTACAATTTTCAGATTTTTAATGACCAAAGTCATTAATTAATTTTTAAGCCACCAAGCTGAAATGCAATACCGAAGTCCGGGCTTCGTCGAAGATTACTTGACCAAATTTTCAACCAATTTGGTTGAAAAATGAGGGCGTGACAGTGCCGCCTCAACTTTCACGAAAAGCCGG
The DNA here is from genome assembly GCF_037325665.1 of Littorina saxatilis. Classification (NCBI taxonomy): domain Eukaryota; kingdom Metazoa; phylum Mollusca; class Gastropoda; order Littorinimorpha; family Littorinidae; genus Littorina; species Littorina saxatilis. The sequence goes on from NW_027128918.1 coordinate 13,522, forward strand.
ATATGACGTCATCAAAGACATTTATCAAAAAAATGAAAAAAACGTTCGGGGATTTCATACCCAGGAACTCTCATGTCAAATTTCATAAAGATCGGTCCAGTAGTTTAGTCTGAATCGCTCTACACACACACACACACACACACGCACACACGCACATACACCACGACCCTCGTTTCGATTCCCCCTCGATGTTAAAATATTTAGTCAAAACTTGACTAAATATAAAAAGGCATTCTGAGTTATTCAGTCGTGCTGGTTTGAAAGCTCGCCACCTTCGCCGAATGACTCGAGCACGTTTTTTTCGGTCAGTAACTGATCGAACTGTCGCTTTTGAGTCACTCTGTTTTAAGCATTTCACCTAAATTAAACAAGAATGTCACAGTCCGTGTCTATGGTGCAAGGTAGGAGACCGTCTCATTGTAGCCAAGTTACGACAGTTGTTCGATTGACGCATTTCACGTCTTCGATATTGTGTCTGAGATCATTTCCCAATGAGCTGCCTTTAAAAACGGAATGTCCTGCAATTGTAGTATGCGCTGGAGGTTTCTTTTGGATGGGTAAGGACCCTTGAGATGCGATATCGTCGTATAATTATGTCAAGCGAGAGGCCCTTGACATTGGAAGTGGGAACTTCGAAAGCAAAGTTGCCAGCTACTCGGTATGCACGAGCTAAATTGAACGCCGAAGTAGTGGCTTCGAGAGTTCTGAGGTCAAGGTCGAGAAAATTGGGGGAATCCCAATTAGTGCGCATGCGTTTGTAAACGGTAGGCTTGGTGACCAGAAGAAACAAATCTCATCGCGAGTTCGTAAATGGGCAAACGTTGATCGCGCTGTAGCTTTTACTATAATTGTTGTTTTTAACTGGTTGAACGAAAGCTGTGATAATTGTCCTTAAATAGAATGACTGTCTATAATAATGATTTCGTTGACCAGAATGTTGGGGACAATAAAAAAAGGTTGTTTATGTGGTAGCGAAGTCGGTTAACTTAAAACTCTTTTTGTAGTGTTTTTTTAATGATTGTGTATCGGTAAAACTGCTGGACAAAAATAGTTTGGTCAGAGCGAATGTTTGTGTTACTGGTAAATTTAACAAGTCGCGTAAGGCGAAAATACAATATTTAGTCAAGTAGCTGTCGAACTCACAGAATGAAACGCAATGCCATTTTACTCGTAGCATCGTCAGGCCACCGCTCATGGCAAAGGCAGTGAAATTGACAAGAAGAGCGGGGTAGTAGTTGCGCTAAGAAGGATAGCACGCTTTTCTGTACCTCTCTTTGTTTTAACTTTCTGAGCGTGTTTTTAATCCAAACATATCATATCTATATGTTTTTGGAATGAGGAACCGACAAGGAATAAGATGAAAGTATTTTTAAATTGATTTGGACAATTTAATTTTGATAATAATTTTTATATATTTAATTTTCAGAGCTTGTTTTTAATCCGAATATAACATATTGATATGTTTTTGGAATCAGCAAA